>NW_023994536.1:25000-291055 GCF_015586225.1 Lucilia sericata | reverse complement strand
TTGTTTTCGCTCTATCTCTTATAATTATTGAGATAAATGGACTTTTATGTTTTCACTCAAAAATCAGTTTTAGTGAGAAATGCAAGTGATCACAGACTTTCATTGTTTTCGCTCTATCTCTTACAACTACCGAGATAAATGGACTTTTATGTTTTCACTCAAAAATCAGTTTTCAGGGAGAAATGCAAGTGATCACAGATTTTCATTGTTTTCGCTCTATCTCTTACAACTACCGAGATAAATGGACTTTTATGTTTTCACTCAAAAATCAGTTTTTAGTGAGAAATGCAAATGATCACAGATTTTCATTGTTTTCGCTCTATCTCTTACAACTACCGAGATAAATGGACTTTTATGTTTTCACTCAAAAATCAGTTTTTGATAGGAAATGCAAGTGATCACAGATTTTCATTGTTTTCGCTCTTTATCTTATAACTACCAAGATAAATGGACTTTTATGTTTTCACTCAAAAATCAGTTTTTCATATGAAATGCAAGTGATCACAGATTTTCATTGTTTTCGCTCTATCTCTTATAACTACCGAAATAAATGGACTTTTATGTTTTCACTCAAAAATCAGTTTTTAGTGAGAAATGCAAGTGATCACAGATATTCATTGTTTTCGCTCTATCTCTTACAACTACCGAGATAAATGGACTTTTGGGGTTTCACTCAAAAATCAGTTTTTTGATAGGAAATGCAAGTGATCACAGATTTTCATTGTTTTCGCTCTATCTCTTACAACTACCGAGATAAATGGACTTTTATGTTTTCACTCAAAAATCAGTTTTTGATAGGAAATGCAAGTGATCACAGATTTTCATTGTTTTCGCTCTTTATCTTATAACTACCAAGATAAATGGACTTTATGTTTTCACTCAAAAATCAGTTTTTCATATGAAATGCAAGTGATCACAGATTTTCATTGTTTTCGCTCTATCTCTTATAACTACCGAAATAAATGGAATTTATGTTTTCAATTAAAAATCAGTTTTTGATAGGAAATGCCAGTGATCACAGATTTTCATTGTTTTCGCTCTGTCTCTTATAACTACCGAGATAAATGGACTTTTATGTTTTCACTCAAAATCAGTTTTTGATAGGAAATGCAAGTGATCACAGATTTTCATTGTTTTCGCTCTATCTCTTATAATTATTGAGATAAATGGAGTTTTATGTTTTCACTCAAAAATCAGTTTTTAGAGAAATGCAAGTGATCACAGATTTTCATTGTTTTCGCTCTATCTCTTACAACTACCGAGATAAATGGACTTTTATGTTTTCATTCAAAAATCAGTTTTTAGTGAGAAATGCAAGTGATCACAGATTTTCATTGTTTTCGGTCTATCTAGTATAACTACCGAGATAAATGGACTTTAATGTTTTCATTAAAAAATCAGTTTTTAGTATGGATTTTTATGTTTTCACTCAAAAATCAGTTTTTGATAGGAAATGCAAGTGATCACTGATTTTCATTGTTTTCGCTCTTTATCTTATAACTACCAAGATAAATGGACTTTTATGTTTTCACTCAAAAATCAGTTTTTCATATGAAATGCAAGTGATCACAGATTTTCATTGTTTTCGCTCTATCTCTTATAACTACCGAGATAAATGGACTTTTATGTTTTCACTCAAAAATCAGTTTTTAGAGAGAAATGCAAGTGATCACAGATTTTCATTGTTTTCGGTCTATCTAGTATAACTACCGAGATAAATGGACTTTAATGTTTTCACTCAAAAATCAGTTTTTAGTGAGAAATGCAAGTGATCACAGATTTTCGTTGTTTTCGCTCTATCTCTTACAACTACCGAAATAAATGGACTTTTATGTTTTCACTCAAAAATCAGTTTTTGATAGGAAATGCAAGTGATCACAGATTTTCATTGTTTTCGTTCTATCTCTTATAACTACCGAAATAAGTGGACTTTTATATTTCACTCAAAAATCAGTTTTAGTGAGAAATGCAAGTGATCACAGATTTTCATTGTTTTCGCTCTATCTCTTACAACTACCGAGATAAATTGACTTTCGGGGTTTCACTCAAAAATCAGTTTTTTGATAGGAAATGCAAGTGATCACAGTTTTTCATTGTTTTCGCTCTTTCTCTTATAACTACCGTGATAAATGGACTTTTATGTTTTCACTCTAAAATCAGTTTTTCATATGAAATGCAAGTGATCACAGATTTTCATTGTTTTCGCTCTATCTCTTATAACTAGCGAGATAAAGGGACTTTTGGGGTTTCACTCAAAAATCAGTTTTAGTGAGAAATGCAAGTGATCACAGATTTTCATTGTTTTCGCTCTATCTCTTATAACTACCGACATAAATGGACTTTTATGTTTTCACTCAAAAATCAGTTTTGATGGGAAATGGAGGTGATCACAGATTTTCATTGTTTTCGCTCTATCTCTTATAACTATCGAGATAAATGGACTTTTATGTTGTCACTCAAAAATCAGTTTTTCATATGAAATGTTGGTGATCACAATTTTCATTGTTTTCGCTCTATCTCTTATAACTACCGAGATAAATGGACTTTTATGTTTTCACTCAAAAATCAGTTTTTCATCGGAAATGAAAGTGATCACAGATTTTCATTATTTTCGCTCGATCTCTTATAACTATCGAGATAAATGGACTTTTATGTTGTCACTCAAAAATCAGTTTTTCATAGCAAATGAAAGTGATCATAGATTTTCATTATTTTCGCTCTTTCTCTTATAACTACCGAGATAAATGGACTTTTATGTTTTCACTCTAAAGTCGTTTTTTTATAGGAAATGCAAGTGATCACAGATTTTCATTGTTTTCCCTCTATCTCTTATAATTACCGATATGAATTAGTTTTTTGTAAAATATGCAAGCGATGGCAGAACTAAGGTCATAAATAGACTATTCTGTTTTTTTTTACAATAATAATGTAATAAAGCTTACCTTAAACCTAAAGTCTCCTTATATTTTGGAATATATTAATCATCATCCAAACGTTTACGTGCATTTCCTTTCGCTGCAAATTTACGCTTTTTAAATGAAGTTGACGTATTGCTGGTAACTTCTGCATCTAATGTTTCGATGGTTTTCTCTTTGAAACGTTTAACTGGCGGTTCATAAGGTACATCCGAGACAACGGGAGCAGCATAATAGTTGTTTATAGCTGGTAACTCTAAATCAATGGGAGCTGGAGGAGGTCTGTAATAAAAAAACTTATAAATTCTCTATTAAAATTATATAAAATTTGTTTAAACTTACTTGTTTTCTACCACTTGCCATTGTCCAATTTCAGGTGCTTTAGCTTCTTCTTCGGTTTTAAAACTTTCCTTGCGTTCTTCTTCGGCTTTCTGTTCCTGCTTGCTAACTGGAGGTCTAAACATTTTTAAACGTTCACGATTGTAGCGTGCTACTTCTTCATTGACATTCTCACGAAACTTCTTAGCCTGTTCGGCTTCTTGTAATTCCTGTTGTTTGACAGCCAATTCGTTAATACGTTGATATTCTTTCCAGGAGAGAGATAACCTTCTTTCGGAACTTCCCATACACTTTCATTGGTCTTAACATTCCAATAGTATGAATAGCCCTCATCATTTACACCTTCTACCCATAGTGAGGCATTGGGCACAGCACTATGGTCAACTTTCGGTATACCCACCCGAGGTCCTACTTCATTTTCATCATCTGAGTTTCCAGCCAAACGCATGGGATCAACTTGTTTAAAATTATTACTAGCTGCATGGGAACCGACCTCAGCACTTGTTGAAGGTCCTACACCTGCTGTCATAACAGCATTTATGGAGCGCGCAGTCAAATCTCCTCTACTGTGTATGTCGTGAGCATAGGAACGCATAGCCGCCTCTTCCATTTTGCGTATTTCAGCATCCATTTTACGTTTTCCTGTTCAGACTTTTCGCTGTTGCGGCTAATGTCAGTTATCCGTTTGGCCACATTCAGCTTATGTCGCTTGCCATTTTCGTGAAAGGAAATGCTCTAAAATGTGCAAAAGAAAACAAAAATTTATAGATTTTAATTCCTTCACAAGTATACGTTTTTCGTACCGCTTTATTGTCACTGATCCAGCACTTGCAAAAATCACAATATTTACGCTCATTTGATTTCCAGTAGTCCGCCCTGTTGTTATAAAATAAAAAATTAATATAAACATAAAGATTTTAATATAATACCTTAAATTTCTTACATTTTTCTTAAAATAATATTAAAAGAAGTTAAGTTTTGTTCTTAAACAAATGTCAACAACAACTGTGGTGAATTTTATGTTGGTTGCCAGAAAAATGAACCAAAACATATGTTTAGTATGAAGTTGCCACTTGAAACGTCTTTTTCAAGCAGTTGCCGGGCATGTGTGTGAGAGGTAGCAAAAACGAACGTTAAATTTGAAAAATCGCTGTAATTCTAAACAATAGATGGGCAGCACAGTTAGAAAATACGAATTTCGTTGTAATCGATTTTTCTTGGTACGAACATCTGTCAATCTCTTATTGGATTTTGTCCGTTTTAAACTGGAAATATATTAAGAAATATGTATTTAGTTAATTAGTTAGTTAGTAGTTAGTTAGTTAGTTAGTTAGTTAGTTAGTTAGTTAGTTAGTTAGTTAGTTAGTTAGTTAGTAGTAGTTAGTTAGTTAGTTAGTAGTTAGTTCGTAGTTAGTTAGTTAGTAGTTAGTAGTTAGTTAGTTAGTTAGTAGTTAGTTAGTTAGTTAGTAGTTAGTTAGTTAGTAGTTAGTTAGTTAGTTAGTTAGTTAGTTAGTTAGTTAGTTAGTTAGTTAGTTAGTTAGTTAGTTAGTTAGTTAGTGTTAGTTAGTTAGTTAGTTAGTAGTTAGTTAGTTAGTTAGTTAGTTAGTTAGTTAGTTAGTTAGTAGTTAGTTAGTTAGTTAGTTAGTTAGTTAGTTAGTAGTTAGTTAGTTAGTTAGTTAGTTAGTTAGTTAGGTAGTTAGTTAGTTAGTTAGTTAGTTAGTTAGTTAGTAGTTAGTTAGTAGTTAGTTAGTTAGTAGTTAGTTAGTAGTAGTTAGTTAGTTAGTAGTTAGTTAGTAGTTAGTTAGTTAGTTAGTTAGTAGTAGTTAGTTAGTTAGTTAGTTAGTAGTTAGTTAGTTAGTTAGTTAGTTAGTTAGTAGTAGTTAGTTAGTTAGTTAGTAGTTAGTAGTTAGTTAGTTAGTAGTTAGTTAGTTAGTTAGTTAGTTAGTAGTTAGTTAGTTAGTAGTTAGTTAGTTTAGTAGTTAGTTAGTTAGTTAGTTAGTAGTTAGTTAGTTAGTTAGTTAGTTAGTTAGTTAGTTAGTAGTTAGTTAGTTAGTTAGTTAGTAGTTAGTTAGTTAGTTAGTTAGTTAGTTAGTTAGTTAGTAGTTAGTTAGTTAGTTAGTAGTTAGTTAGTTAGTTAGTTAGTTAGTTAGTTAGTAGTTAGTTAGTTAGTTAGTTAGTTAGTTAGTTAGTTAGTTAGTTAGTTAGTTAGTTAGTTAGTTAGTAGTTAGTTAGTTAGTTAGTTAGTAGTTAGTTAGTTAGTTAGTAGTTAGTTAGTTAGTTAGTTAGTTAGTTAGTAGTTAGTTAGTTAGTTAGTTAGTTAGTTAGTTAGTTAGTTAGTTAGTAGTTAGTTAGTTAGTAGTTAGTTAGTTAGTTAGTTAGTTAGTTAGTTAGTTAGTTCGTTAGTTATGTCTATAGACTATAGACATTCTATAGTATATTCTAGACTATAGACTAGACTATGGACTCGACTATAGACTAGACTATAGACTAGACTAGGCTATAGACTAGATTATAGACTAGACTATAGACTAGACTATAGACTAGACTATAGACTAGACTATAGACTAGACGACTAGACTATATATAGACTATAGACTGGACTATAGACTAGACTATAGACTAGACTATAGACTAGACTATAGACTAGACTATAGACTAGACTATAGACTAGACTATAGACTAGACTATAGACTAGACTATAGACTACTAGACTATAGACTAGACTATAGACTAGACTATAGACTAGACTATAGACTAGACTATAGACTAGACTATAGACTAGACTATAGACTAGACTATAGACTAGAATATAGACTAGACTATAGACCAGACTATAGACTAGACTATAGACTAGACTATAGACTAGACTATAGACTAGACTATAGACTAGACTATAGACTAGACTATAGACTATACTATAGACTAGACTAGACTATAGACTAGACTATAGACTAGACTATAGACTAGACTATAGATTAGACTATAGACTAGACTATAGACTAGACTATAGACTAGACTATAGACTAGACTATAGACTAGACTATAGACTAGACTATAGACTAGACTATAGACTAGACTATAGACTAGACTATAGACTAGACTATAGACTAGACTATAGACTAGACTATAGACTAGACTATAGACTATAGACTAGACTATAGACTAGACTAGACTATAGACTAGACTGTAGACTAGACTAGACTATAGACTAGACTATAGACTAGACTATAGACTAGACTATAGACTAGACTATAGATTAGACTATAGACTAGACTATAGACTAGACTATAGACTAGACTATAGACTAGACTATAGACTAGACTATAGATTAGACTATAGATTAGACTATAGACTAGACTATAGACTAGACTATAGACTAGACTATAGACTAGACTATAGACTAGACTATAGACTAGACTATAGACTAGACTATAGACTAGACTATAGACTAGACTATAGACTAGACTATAGACTAGACTATAGACTAGACTATAGACTAGACTATAGACTAGACTATAGACTAGACTATAGACTAGACTATAGACTAGACTATAGACTAGACTATGGACTAGACTATAGACTAGACTATTGACTAGACTATAGACTAGACTATAGACTAGACTATAGACTAGACTATAGACTAGACTATAGACTAGACTATAGACTAGACTATAGACTAGACTATAGACTAGACTATAGACTAGACTATAGACTAGACTATAGACTAGACTATAGACTAGACTATAGACTAGACTATAGACTAGATAAGACTAGACTGTAGACTAGACTATAGACTAGACTATAGACTAGACTATAGACTAGACTATAGACTAGACTATAGACTAGACTATAGACTAGACTATAGAGTAGACTATAGACTAGCCTATAGAGTAGACTATAGACTAGACTATAGACTAGACTATAGACTAGACTATAGACTAGACTATAGACTAGACTATAGACTAGACTATAGACTAGACTATAGACTAGACTATAGACTAGACTATAGACTAGACTATAGACTAGACTATAGACTAGACTATAGATTAGACTATAGACTAGACTATAGACTAGACTATAGACTAGACTATAGACTAGACTATAGACTATAGACTAGACTATAGACTAGACTATAGACTAGACTATAGACTAGACTATAGACTAGACTATAGACTAGACTATAGACTAGACTATAGACTAGACTATAGACTAGACTATAGACTAGACTATAGACTAGACTATAGACTAGACTATAGACTAGACTATAGACTAGACTATAGACTAGACTATAGACTAGACTATAGACTAGACTATAGACTAGACTATAGACTAGACTATAGACTAGACTATAGACTAGACTATAGACTAGACTATAGACTAGACTATAGACTAGACTATAGACTAGACTATAGACTAGACTATAAACTAGACTATAGACTAGACTATAGACTAGACTATAGACTAGACTATAGACTAGACTATAGACTAGACTATAGACTAGACTATAGACTAGACTATAGACTAGACTATAGACTAGACTATAGACTAGACTATAGACTAGACTATAGACTAGACTATAGACTAGACTATAGACTATAGACTAGACTATAGACTAGACTATAGACTTGACTATAGACTAGACTATAGACTAGACTATAGACTAGACTATAGACTAGACTATAGACTAGACTATAGAATAGACTACAGACTAGACTATAGACTAGACTAGACTATAGACTAGACTATAGACTAGACTATAGACTAGACTATAGACTAGACTATATACTAGACTATAGACTGGACTATAGACTAGACTATAGACTAGACTATAGACTAGACTATAGACTAGACTATTGACTAGACTATAGACTAGACTATAGACTATACTATAGACTAGACTAGACTATAGACTAGACTATAGACTAGACTATAGACTAGACTATAGACTAGACTATAGCCTAGACTATACTAGACTATAGACTATAGACTATAGACTAGACTAGACTAGCCTAACTCGACTAGACTAGACTAGACTAATAGACTATAGACTATAGTCTAGTCTATAGACTAGTTATAGTCTAGTCTATAGTCTAGTCTATTCTATAGTCTAGTCTATAGTCTAGAATATACTATAAAGCTCTGCTCAAAAATATAGCGCATTTTTTGTTTATTATTTTCTCTTTTTATACCATTAAAAAAACTAAGATAATAATTTTTTTTGCGGTAAATTAAAGCATATAGTCCACTTTATTAAACAATATTGAAATTTATTTTAAAGTAGCAAAATAACTGCGCTAGAAATATTTTACGAACAAGTCCTTAATTATTGATTCAAATTGTAGCGCATTTATAATTTATAAATGAAATGTTATCAATATTGGATCTCGGATGAATAAAATACATCTGCCCCTATATTTAAGGACCCATTTACTCCCAATTGGTGTTGAGTTGCCTAAGTGTAGCGAACATTTTGGGTTTTTTTTAAACAAATTAATTTTTTAGCATTTTACAATCAATTTATGCAGCGATTTACAATTCTGAAGACATAATCGTAATTAATCAATCATAATATAATTTATAAACATTTGATAACAATTTGGTCAATGTTATATGAGAATATTTCCTTGATAGATCCAAAATTTCTGAATTTCGCGCGATAGCATTGAGCGTTTTTAATATTTCAAACTAGGCCTATATTTAATAGGCCCAAAAATATGATCATATTTTCTCCAAAACGTAAAAATTTAGTGACTCTAGTATTTTCAAATCCTTAAAAAAAGATAGTAGGCCAAGAAAAAGGATGCTAAGACATACACATGTGCTACTGAAACACCCACCAAAAAATGTTTTAGAATTCTTATAAATGGAAATTTTATTTTCAGTAAATGCAATTTTAATTTATAAAACATTAGAAGCAAGTTTTTTAAGGTTTTATGGTGAAATTTGATAAATTATTACAATTTGTATCATCACAATCTTAAATCTGCCAAAAAGTGACCCATGTTAGAGGGTCAGACTGTTGTTTACCTGAGAAAAAAAATTTTAAAATTTCATGTCAAAGTTATCTCCAATGTCACTAGATATAATTCTCATTAAAAATTGGACTATTGACCCATTAGGGGCATATTTTCACATAAAGAAATTTACTACTACTACAAGACACATTTCAGCAAAAATAACCAAAGACAACTGCTTAATATTTGTCACATCAAATTAAATTGCATTTAGAAGCATAGACAACTGTCCTTTCATAATAATTAGTTGCAATTTTTAAAATTAATTAACATTTTTCAATATTGTTTCAACGTATTTCAAAGAGTGCGCTATAATTATGAAACAGTTTTTTATGGTTAGTTTTGTATAAAAGCCCTATTACCGTTATTTTTACCGACTTACACGGAATTTTGATACTTATTACATAAACTGGACTTCGTTCTTGAATTTGCCATCAATCATGTTTTTATACCCACCATCAAAAAAGATGGGGGGTATATTGAATTTGTCATTCCGTTTGTAACACATCGAAATATTGGTCATAGACCCACAAAAGTATATATATTCTGGGTCCTCGTTAAATTCTAAGACGATCTAGCCATGTCTGTCCGTCCGTCTGTCTGTCTGTCTGTCTGTTGAAAGCACGATAGAGTCCGAATGGAAATGGAATACATAAGTATTTCTTATAGGTAAGGATTGTTTGGTATTGAAAATGGGCAATATCGGTCCACGTTTTCGGATAGCCCCCATACAAGTGGCCCCTCGAAAAGCAGCTTTAACAGCCATAACTTGTTTAAAAATACGAATATAACGATGAAATTCGACATAAGTAAGTTTCTTCTTATCCAAAATCACTATGCAAAATTTTATGAGGATCGGTCTATAATTGACCCTACCCCCCATATAAGGTCCCCTTCAGAAAATGACTTTAACGCTCATTACTGGCTTAAAAATACTAGTATATAGATGAAATTCGACATAAGTAAGTTTCATACGAGTCAAAAATCTATCTAAAAAATTTTATTAGGATCGGTCCATGATTGACCCTACCCCCCCATATAAGGTCCCCTTCAGAAAATGACTGCAACGCTCATTAATGACTTAAAATACGAGTGTAGCGATAAAATTCGACACAAATAAATTTAATACGAACCAAATTCTATCTACAAAATTTTATGAGGATCGACCCATAATTGACCCTACTCCCCTATTTAAGGTCCCCTTCAGAAAATTACTTTAACGCTTATAACTGGCCTAAAAATACGAGTATATAGATGGAATTAGACATAAGTAAGTTTCATTCGAGTCAAACGAGGCTTGATGGTGGGTATATAAGATTCGGCATAGCCGAATATAACACTCTTACTTGTTCTAACTTAATTTATTGTAATAATATAAAAAGAATAAAAACCTAACACAAGGTGCGCTATATTTTTGAGCAGTACTTTAGAATGGCCTATAGTCTAGTCTATAGTGTAGTCCAGTTTAATCTATAAAAACTCCTATTAATTTTCACATTCATACATATTTTAATTTTTAATTTTTTTATTTAATGTTGCCTGTTAGTTTCTTTCATTATGTACTGACTAACCACCGAAGATTATTATTTGCAAACACATCTACAGGACATCCAAATTATACCTACTTTTATACCATTCGTCTGTCCTTTTACAACAGCCATGAAGTGGCCACAGCATGTTTCAATTGTTTTATGATCAATTTACTACTTAATTGAAATCCCTTAAAAAGGTAATGAGATCCTCCCGCTCAATTTGAGAAAGGCAGATCAATTTTTAATATTCATATTCATAAGGACACACAAAAAGGAATTTACATACATACTGAACTCCTTTGACTAGCAGTTAGTTGCCTTCTTAGCCTTTCAATTTACAAAATCAATGATCTTTTGCAGTTTCAGAAACTCGACCATATAGCAAAGAGATTAAAAGTTGTCTACACTAATTTTGAGCCGGCTACTTATAAATGTCGATCAGCTGCTCATGTATTCTGAGTTAAAAGAGTTTATTGCAGAGTTTCCTCTATAGCTAGTTCCGTAAAGATTTAGGGCGGATCAATTAGTTTGTGGTGAGAATACAAATTGAAACCTGATAAACCGCCTTCCAAAAGCAGCCGGATTAAGAGTACTACTTGTACTCTTTCGTTTTGATCAAAGAGAAAAAAAGGCTTAAAACCAGTTTTAACTTTTGTTTTCAAAGTTCTCATTTTAAGCCTTAAGTTGAAAACGCAGCATGACACATTTGTTTTGAGATCAATTTGTAGACTAATTGAAATCCTTTTAAAAATAATAAAATTCAAATAAAAGTAAACTGGAAAAGTTTTAAGCCTTTTTGAAACTAAAGGTTTTGAAAGAGAAAGGTTTAAATTTATGCTTGGGCTTTAAATAATTATTGTTTTAAGAAAATTTAAATTTTAATCTTTATATTAGTATATAGACTAGTTTAAAATATATACTAGCATTCGCCTAAGTGCTATTTTACTTTAAGGATATATTGAAAACAATAACAACAAGAAAAAACTCTAAATAAAAATTCATAAGATTATCTCCATTATTTGATATTTTTCTTAAGAAACACACAAAAAAAATATATTCGAATATTAAAAATTGATATTATTACACTTAAAAATATTGCACACACACACACACTTACTTACTTGCACATATATGAGTTTGTATGCTTTTATATGAACACAAATTGAAGACAATCCTTGCTGCAGGATATTTTTTTAATATTAGTGATACAATGAAAGTGGAATAAAGACAAATCTCCCAAATGGTTTTCAATTGAAAATAATAAAAAACACACACACACACATTTTCGCACTTGTATTTATAAGGATTGGGGAGTGTGTTCACAAATGACACACGCACGTTGTTTTATTCACACCAGCCTGTCAACCAACCAGCCTTGTTTTCCTCTCAACTGCCTGCCAACGGTTTAAGGACACACATATGAGCTATAGAAAGATAGAGAGAGGGAGTGGTACTTAACAACCAGCAGCATTATAGGAATCCTTTAAAGAATCTATTCATTCAAAGAGAAAACTTGGACATTTTCAAAATTAAGGCTCAATTTTAAATTTCGACTCAAATTGTGTTCAGAGGAAACAGTGAAAAGTTGCACTTTCTTAAGAAAACTGTGGCGATCGTTTAAAGCAAAATGTTCTACCGATCATTAATGATATTCAAAGGAAAATGTTTTGATCGTTAACAAGATTAGGTTAATAAGGCGGAATATTCTACCGATCTTCTATAGAAACTTCTTCGATCGTTATAAATCTTTAGGCCAGAATATTGTATGGAAAATTTTAACGATCGCTTAAATTTTTTAGTTCAAGTTTTAACTGATATCATGTTTTAACTGAAATTAAACTCGTCATTTCAATACAGCTATTTAAGCACTCAATGGCCATTGGTAATCACATTTTAGATTCGCATCAACATTAAGGGCGGATCAATTAGTTTGTGGTGAGAATACAAATTGAAACTTCAGAAGACCGCCCTCCAAAATCACCTAGATTGTATTAAGTATTTTACAAGCTACAAGGATTACACATTTAAATCACTGCTACAAGTTGAAAAAGCAGCAGGTTACATTTGTTTTGAGATCAATTTAAAGACTAATTGAAATCTGTTTAAAAATAATTAGATCCCCAGACTAACCTACTAACAAAATGGAAAAGGTTAAAGAAAAGTATTGAAAACTGGTTAAAATTTTTAAAAGCAGAAAAATCTTAAGAAGGAGTTTAGCTTACTTTAATTTTATGATATGGCTTGAAATGTCATTGTTTTCAAATGAAATATATAAATTATAATCTTTATATTAGTATATAGTCTAAAGTTTGCTAGACTAGGTATAAGGAACTTGAGACACATGTTAAAATAACAGAATATATACTAGACTATAGTCTAGTCTACAGTATAGCCTATTGACTAAACTATAGACTAGTCTATTGACAAAACTATAATCTATACTATAGACTAGACTACAGGCTAGACTAAAGACTAGACTATAGACTAAACTGAAGACTAGACTATAGACTAGACTATAGACTAGACTATAGACTAGACTATAGACTAGACTATAGACTAGACTATAGACTAGACTATAGACTAGACTATAGACTAGACTATAGACTAGACTATAGACTAGACTATAGACTAGACTATAAACTAGACTATAGTCTAGACTATAAACTAGACTAAAGACTAGACTATAGGCTAGATAATAAACTAGACTATAAACTAGACTATAAACTAGACTATAGACTATAAACTAGACTATAGACTAGACTATAGACTAGACAATAGACTAGACTATAGACTATACTATAGACTATACTATAGACTATAGACTAGACTATAGACTAGACTAGACTAGACATAGACTAGACTATAGACTAGACTATAGACTAGACTATAGACTAGACTATAGACTAGACTATAGACTAGACTATAGACTAGACTATAGACTAGACTATAGACTAGACTATAGACTAGACTATAGACTAGACTATAGACTAGACTATAGACTAGACTATAGACTGAATATAGACTAGACTATAGACTAGACTATAGACTAGACATAGACTAGACTATAGACTAGACTATAGACTAGACTATAGACTAGACTATAGACTAGACATAGACTAGACTATAGACTAGACTATAGACTAGAATATAGACTAGACTATAGACTAGACTATAGACTAGACTAAGACTAGACTATAGACTAGACTATAGACTAGACTATAGACTAGACTATAGACTAGACTGTAGACTAGACTGTAGACTGGAGTATAGATAGACTATAGACTAGACTATAGACTAGACTATAGACTAGACTAGACTAGACTAGACTATAGACTAGACTATAGACTAGACTATAGACTAGACTATAGACTAGACTATAGACTAGACTATAGACTAGACTATAGACTAGACTATAGACTAGACTATAGACTAGACTATAGACTAGACTATAGACTAGACTATAGACTAGACTATAGACTAGCTGACTAGATAGACTATAGACTAGACTAGACTAGACTATAGACTAGACTATAGACTAGACTATAGACTAGACTATAGACTAGACTATAGACTAGACTATAGACTAGACTATAGACTAGACTATAGACTAGACTATAGACTAGACTATAGACTAGACTATAGACTGATAGACTAGACTAGAGACGAGAGGACGAGAAGAGAGACGAGACGAGAGACGAGAGAGAGACGAGACGAGAGACGAGACGAGAGACGAGACGAGAGAGAGACGAGAGACGAGACGAGAGACGAGAGAAGAAGAGACGAGAGACGAGACGAGAGACGAGACGAGAGACGAGAAGAGAGACGGACGAGAGACGAGACGAGGAAGAGAGAGAGAGACGAGAGAGAGAGAGAGACGAGACGAGAGACGAGACGAGAGACGAGAACGAACGAACGAACGAACGAACGAACGAAACGAACGAACGAACGAACGAACGAACGAACGAAACGAACGAACGAACGACGAACGAACGAACGAACGAAACGAACGAACGAACGAACGAACGAACGAACGAACGAACGAACGAACGAACGAACGAACGAACGAACGAACGAACAAAAGAACGAACGAACGAACGAACGAACGAACGAACGAAACGAACGAAGAACGAACGAACGAACGAACGAAGAAAACGAACGAACGAACGAACGAACGAAGAACGAACGAACGAACGAACGAACGAACGAACGAACGAACGAACGAACGAACAAACGAACGAACGAAAAACGAACGAACGAACGAACGAACGAAACGAACGAAAGAACGAACGAACGAACGAACGAACAAGAACGAACGAACGAACGAACGAACGAACGAACGAACGAACGAACGAAAACGAACGAACGAACGAACGAACGAACGAACGAACGAACGAACGAACGAACGAAGACGAAGAACGAACGAACGAACGAACGAACGAACGAACGAACGAACGAACGAACGAACGAACGAACGAACGAACGAACGAAACGAACGAACGAACGAACGAACGAAGAACGAACGAACGAACGAACGAAAACGAACGAACGAACGAACGAACGAAGAACGAACGAACGAACGAACGAACGAACGAACGAACGAACGAAGAACGAACGAACGAACGAACGAACGAACGAACGAACAACGAACGAACGAACGAACGAACGAACGAACGAACGAACGAAGAACGAACGAACGAACGAACGAAGAACTAACGAACGAAGAACGAACGAACGAAGAAAACGAACGAACGAACGAACGAACGAACGAACGAACGAACGAACGAAACGAACGAAGAACGAACGAAACGAACAAACGAACGAACGAACGAACGAAACGAGAACGAAGAACGAACGAACGAACGAACGAACGAACGAACGAAACGAACGAACGAAAACTAACTAACTAACAAACTAAACTAACTAACTAACTAACTAACTAACTAACTAACTAACTAACTAACTAACTAACTAACTAACTAACTAACTAACTAACTAACTAACTAACTAACTAACCAACTAACTAACTAACTAACTACCTTACTAACTAACTAACTAACGAACTAACTAACTAGCTAACAATAACTTTTAGTTAGTCGGTCATAAAAGACTAGTTTCTATCTACAACTAAAAACTAGCAACAGTCTCTTAAAACACTTAATAAACTAATATAAGGATTATAAACTTATTCAGCAAGCCATGTCATAAAATTAAACCATATTCTTTTGTTCTAATTTTCTTTAAGCTCCAGTTTAAAACCTTTTTCAGTTCCCTACTTTTAACCAACAACTGGGTTGTAACTATTTTCAAAAAAAAAAATTCAATTAGTCTACAAATTGCTGACAAAACAAATGTGTCATGCTGTGATTTCAACATGTCTCTCAAGTCTATATACATACTTATATATACACACATATACATATACCTACATATGTATATACGGACTACATATATATTAATATGTATAAAGATTTTTCATTTGAAAACAATGACATTTCAAGCCATATCATAAAATTAAACCATCTTAAACTCCTTCTTAAATGTTTTATTTTTTTTTTTCAAATTTTTAACCAGTTCTCAATACTTTCTTTAAAATCTTTTTTTTTTTTTGCATTTAGTTAGTCTGAGGATCTAATTATTTTTAAACAGATTTCAATTAGTCTTTAAATTGATCTCAAAACAAATGTATGCTGCTGCTTTTTCAACTTGTAGCAGAGACTTAATATATCGAAGACAAAAAGTTAAGACGTAGTTTAATCCTTGTATGGCTTGTAAAAGACTAATCTAGGTGGTTTTGGAGGGCGGTCTTCTGAAGTTTCAATTTGTATTCTAACCACAAACTAATTGATCCGCCTTTAATATTTGCTGTTGAATCAAAATGTGCTTGTCGCTAGCAAGACAATTTCATAGGCATACCGCCTTAAGATAAAAGTCCTCGATTCGCGATAAATTGCACTAGCTTGCTAGACTATAGACTAGAATAGACTAGACTATAGATTACACTATAGGCTAGACTATAGGCTAGACTATAGACTAGACTAGAGACAGAGAGAGAGAGAGACGAGAGACTAGACGAGAGACTAAGAAGAGAGAAGAGACGAGGGAGACGAGAGAGAGAAGAGACGAGACGAGAGACGAGAGGAGAGACGAGAGAGAGGAGAGAAGAGAGACGAGAGGAGAGAAGAGACGAGAGGAGAGAGGAGAGACGAGACGGGAGACGAGACGAACGAAACGAAACGAACGAACGAACGAACGACGAACAACGAACGAACGAAAGAACGAACGAACGAAACGAAACGAACGAACGAACGAACGAACGAACGAACGAACGAACGAACGAACGAACGAACGAACGAACGAAACGAACGAACGAACGAACGAACGAAACGAAGAAGAACGAACGAACGAACGAACGAAAGAAACGAACGAACGAACGAACGAACGAACGAACGAACGAACGAACGAAAACGAACGAAGAACGACGAACGAACGAACGAACGAACGAACGAACACGAACGAACGAACGAAACGAAACGAACGAACGAACGAACGAACGAACGAACGAACGAACGAACGAAACGAACGAAAGAACGAACGAACGAACGAACGAACGAACGAACGAACGAACGAACGAACGAACGAACGAACGAACGAAACGAACGAACGAAACGAACAAAACGAACGAAATAACTAACTAACTAACTAACTACGAACTAACAATAACGAACGAACGAACTAACTAACTAACTAACTAACTAACTAAAACTAACTAACTAACTAACGAAAAACTAACTAACTAACTAACTAACTAACTAACTAACTAACTAACTAACTACTAACTAACTAACTAACACTAACTAACTAACTAACTAACTAACTAACTAACGAACTAACTAACTAACTAACTAACTAACTAAACGACTAACTAACGAAGAACGTAACTAACTAACTAACGAAACGAAACGAACTAACGAACTAACTAACTCAAACGAACTAACTAATAACTAACTAACTAACTAATAACTAACTAACTTAACTACTACGTAACTAACTAACTGACTACTTACTAACTAACTAATTATACAACTAACTAACTAACTAACTAATAGCTAACAATACACTTTTAGTTAGTCGGTCATAACGACTCGTTTCTATTCGACAACTAAAACTAGCAACAGTCTCTTTAAAACACCTAATAAACTAATATAAAAAATTATGAACTTATACTGCAAGCCATGTCATAAAATTAAACCATATTCTTTTGTTCTAATTTTCTTTAAGCTCCAGTTTTAAAACCTTTTTCAGCACTACGAAGTTATAGGTATATAAACGTAGTTCATAGATAACAAATATCTCAGACTCCCAAATATGAATCATTCATTCAAATTTCTGCTATTATTTGGTTCATATGTGACTTAATATATTCCGCTGGGGACCCATACATTTAACAGAACACTTATAAAATACGCACACATATTTTTTTTATTAAAAACATACATATATAAGTAGGCTATAAAATACTCTGAACTTTTTAGGATAGAAAAACAATTTTGTTGAAAAGAAAATAGTCTTAGGATTTATACTATGATTTGAAGTGGATTTGAAGATGATTGGGTGGGTGCAGAAATTAGCCACAAAATTGCTAAATATACCAGATATAAATAGGTTGGATAAAGGGAAAGTTATAGAGGACATATTTCACATACTTGTTGCTAAGTTTTGAACTTAGTTTTTAAAAGACTTCTATTACTTTAGATCAAATACTAAATAAGTAGTAAACTTCCAAAAACTCCGTATATAACCTTACATTTAAGATGTATATACCCAAATCCTACAATGTGTCCATTGTGTTTGGTCATATTTATAAGAAAATACTGTCAAAACTGCAAATTTAGTCTTCAAGAAGTTGGCAAATCATTTGCTCATTTGCTCTTTAACAAAATGCAACTTAACCTCAAACTAAAATGTTGCAAAACGATTAAATAAATCCCTAAGATGATTTCAAAGCAATCATACGTAAATAATTTGTTGAAAAACTAAAAACAACTCCATCTTACATTAAGCTGCTATTGTTTTTTAAACATCTTTTCACACAATTAGCAAAAAGAGCAGATATAAAAAAAAACAATTGGCAAGATCGTTTTTTTTTGGCAAAAGAGCAGAAGTAGTTATTAATAGAGCAGCAGCAGTAGTAAAAAATTTTCCTTTTTACTTTTTGTTTAAATTTCTTTGGTTTCCTTTCTTACCAAACAATAAAATGCCCAAATGATCTGGCCTTTTTTTTTGCCCAAAAAATATACTGATTGCTTTTTGTTTTGCCAAAATAAAAGTTTTACAACATGCATGAATGAATATGTTCAGTTCAGTTCAATTGTACACCAGATAATCCAGTCTGAGCCTTGTTGTTTATTAAAGTGGCAACCAACCGAGTGTAATAATTTTTGTAGGTAAAACAATTCTTAACGGTCAATTGAAAATGGCTGCAGATCATGTTTATAATTTTGTAGTATGAATGTAGATCAATTGTTCCTTTAGACAAGTAAGTACAGGGTTTAAAACATGTTTTTTTGGGGGAGATAACATGGTATTTACAAAATGGCTTCTCGATAGCATTAAGGTACAGTGAGAATAAATGTGTAGTAAGAAGTAATTAATATTAGAAAAAACTGTTCAGATTAGTTGAAAAACTATAATGAAGGACTTAAATTTTTAAAATATCATGGAATATTTTACTAAAGTATCAATTTAAAACTAGAAATTGTAAAAAAATAACGCTCTACTTGAAGAAATACATTCTGGACATCCAATTTCCACCACAACACGAGCAATGTTTGCCTCCGAGTTGTCAATTGTTGCTGGTTTATCAGTATGACTTCTATTGGCCCCTTAGTCCATAATAGAGAAGATCGAAAAGACATTTTCTATAGAGAAAGTGTCAATGGTATCACTTGTAGGGTTCTATAAATCGACTTTCGAATAATCGAACAATCGACTTTTTGTCGAAAAAAGTCGAAGTCGACTATTTTGTTCCAAAAAAGTCGATAACTCGACTATCGTCTGTGAAAAATGTCGAAAAGTCGACTTTGTTAATAAAAGTCGAAAAAGGTCGATAAGTCGAAAAAAGTCGAAGAAAGTCGAAAAAAGTCGAAGCCAAAAATAGTCAAAAAGTCAAAAAATCGAAAAGTCGGAAAAAGTCGAAAAGTCGAAAAAAGTCGAAAAAAGTCGGAAAAAGTCGAAAAAAGTCGAAAAAAGTCGAAAAGTCGAAAAAAGTCGAAAAGTCGAAAAAAGTCGAAAAGTCGAAAAAAGTCGAAAAGTCGGAAAAAATCGAAAAGTCGACGTATGATCTCATTCAACCCAGCACACCTCTCATTCATCCGCCATACTCACCCTAGTTATACGGGTGGGTAATGTCCCCATACCCCTATATCCATCCCGTATGATATACACTTAATACAACTCATTTCCAACGCTTAGTCCCACAGTCACTCCTCTGTAGGGTATCTGTTAACTTCGGCAACAGCACCGAAATTATCCCGGATTATAGACTTTACCGTGCATCAGTCTTTAAACCGGCATTCTCTTTCCCGAAGTTACCTCCCGAATAACCGGATGGTTCTCTGGTTCGACTCCAGTTGATAGTCCCGGCATACTAGAGGTACTAGTAGCACCTCTTTTCCACGGAATAGCAATAACATCAAGATGAAGGTAACACGCCTCCGTTTGGGAATGAATGAATGTAGTAGTGCTTTTCGTGAACACCTGCCTTTTTGGCCTTATTTCACGGTGGTCTTTTCAACCACTTAGTGAGCTTCTTTGACAACTCCCCACTGCCCCTTTGTGTATCTTACACACAGGTGACAATC
This sequence comes from Lucilia sericata, assembly GCF_015586225.1. Taxonomy (NCBI): domain Eukaryota; kingdom Metazoa; phylum Arthropoda; class Insecta; order Diptera; family Calliphoridae; genus Lucilia; species Lucilia sericata. The sequence continues at coordinate 270,395 of NW_023994536.1, read as the reverse complement.
TTTGCACATGGTTGTGTGCCTGTCCATGCACAAGCACTTTGTTCAAGTACTCGAGTTATCCAATCTCTTGCTATAGTATACCCGTTGATGAATGACAGGTGTCATGAGTCAAGCTCAATTTAATCGCGACAAAGGAAAAGGCAATCACCGGTTAGAGTCGATAGAAGGGGCGGACCCAACACCAGGTGAAAACACCCTATTGATGTTATGAGGAATGTCATGTCTCTACAAACATTTTTATCATCTAATGACTAACCCCAGTGCATTCCTGGACCTGTTAAAGTCGATCAACTACTGAGATGGCTCTGTTGCTTCGGCAACAGCATCTAAGAACGTGCCACACCTATTGCAGTGGCCACAAGGATGTACTGTGATAAGTTGAGCATGTTTACAGTAAACTCCAACACACTCAACCATGAAGGAAAATCGCCGATAAATTAAAGATTCAACCAACTGACTAGCCAGAACAAAGTCCTGAGGGCAACTGGCCACCCATAGTACCAGATTATGTGGTGCTCTGGTTTGAACACATATCAAATAAATTTGATCATCACCAATTTTTAGTCCCGGCAGACTAGATGGGGTCTATCATCAAGGTAACATGCCACCGGTTGTCTTAGAAACATGTCGGAAATTCTAGCTTAGACCATGAAGAATCGATATAACACCTTCTTTTGAAGCTGGCCACAAATTAAAAAGGATGAGAGCATCACAACGGACTTAATGGTCTCATCTGGGTAAAAACTCATTAAAATTCTAAAGTTAGATTGAAACTTTGTGATTTTAAAGAATTATTAGGACGATCTGGGAAGCACATCTAAAAACAGAGAAGAATTTATAGTCGAAATTAATAGGAAATTAGAGTGTAATTCGGAAGAGAATATGATAGGGACAAATATGGACTGATTCATAGCCTTATTAACATACATACGTAAATTATGTCCATTAAACTCACTTTCAGAAGAGGACTTTGTCTAAAGAGTGAACCGAAAACGATTTATTTATCTTAAAAAAAATTAAAAGCGTTTAGCTGTTCTTAAAGAACTATATTCTAGATCTAACATTGAATTATCGAGTTGTACATTAATTTTTTGGTACTTTAGCGTTCGGCCACCTAGGAAGAACTGTTACCTTTTCAGACATTGAATTAGAGAGAACAATGAAGACGACGCTTTCTACTACGAATCGAATTAGGGAAACCATCACATTTAAAATATATTCAAATTGCTCTAGCCCTAGCTTTAAAGGAAGAGAACTATGATAATTTCGACTCTCTATAGACCTTTCTTTAAGTTTTCTCCCATACAAGTCATACTTCACTGCATCTGATCTTACTACTTTACACCATTTATATCCTACCGAAAATGGAATACAACTCTCATATATGGGCTGGAGTTACTCGACCGCGTACAGGAGAAGGCAAAGGTACTTATCGGTGACAGTAGGGTATCCAACTCTATTGATTCACTGGAGCACCGTCGCAACGTGGGGTGTATTTCACTGTTCTATCGAAACTACAATGGAATGTATTCCTCTGAAATTGGGGAACTTGTTCCCGATACGCCTATATTCTTGCGTAACTCACGTCTTTCTTCAAGAACAAACCCATTTGTGGCAGATGGCCCAGTGAACCGCACAACACCCTAAAGGGCAAATTCATTCTTCAGCCGCACTGTTCGTATGTGGAACAAACTTCCTGCAGAAGTATTCCCTACCACTTACGATGTAAGAGGATTTAAATCAATGTTTGTGGACTACTCCCTCTATCCTCCTTCCCCACCACCTATTTTCCTAGTTCGAACACAATGCTTCGCATAAGTAGGAGTCGTCCCCTGAGTGCTGGTTCAAGAAAAAAATAACACCAATTACGGCGAAATATATTTCGATAACCCCATTTTAAACCTTCTACCTTCTTCTGTTTCACGATGTGGCATGAGCTAAATTATAGAACAAACTGACAGACAGATTTTGTTTTTGGGTTCCACAGATAAATTATTATGGTTTTGTTGCCAAGAACTTCCCAAAATAAGATATTAACAATAAGAAAACTGAAAACTATACTCCGGTTTAAATCAATTATTTATAAGATTATCACTTTTAGTTCAGCAATCTGGCAGTTTTTCCGTCAGCTGATGTAGTTTTAAAAGATTTAATTTAACGATTTTCTTTTTTTTTTAGCAAAATATATTGATATCTTTGTAAGAAAAATTTATTGATTTCATTATTTATTTTGTGTTTAAGCCAATGTTTATTTTCTTAGGAAATTTTTTTTGTTGAAAATCTTTCGAAATTATTTCACATGCCTAGCACACACATGCAAACAATCCTTTGTTGTAATATTTACCCGCTTACACTTTAAGGATTTCAAAAACAGAGAGGAGAAAGATGAGGCGAGAGTGTGTGTGTGTGTGTGTGTTCGTACTCCTCTTTTCATTAAAGAGTTAAAATATTGTAAATTGTAAACCTAGGAAACCCTATTGCCCTGGTGGTAGTAGTGGCACTTAAACATCACTCATCATCTCATCAAATCGAATCACAACAATAATTGTAGTTATTGTATTGTTGTACAACAAGCCTTTTATGCCAAAGCTGAAATATCAGTGTAAAGAGTTAAAATAAACAAATATTGAATTTAGGGTTTTTTTTCCGAGTTGTGTTGTATTGAATTGAGTTCGTTATGAAAATATACATACATATATCGTAGTAAAAGAGTTTAGAGTTGATGAATCTGTGGTTTTTAGTTTTGTAAATAAAACGTCGTCTGTCTGTAGGTTTGAATATTTGTTTACATATTGTCAGACAGATGAACGGACGGACGGACGGACAGAAAGACTGACGAACGGCTCAATGTTTATGAATTTTTATTAAGTATTGATGCCATAAAAGTATTAAAATATTTGTTTATTTATTGTTGGGTTGTTGTTAATCATTTGTTTAATTAATATGATTTTTGTTTCTGTTCTTTGCCTTCTTTCGTAAATTTGTATGTTTAAAGATAAATATAGAATAATAGTTTCTAAGTGGATCGAAATAAAAATATCATCTACTTTTGTTCTTCTCCAAAAAAAAAAAAAAATAAAATAAAAAACGACAAGTCACAACAATTATGTTTTGACTGAAAATTGTATTTAAACAGACTGTCTCCCAAATATAATTTATTTACATAAATAAAGGTCTCCAAGCAAAACTTTATTTGTCTGAATCAAATCGACTGTAGAGCTTAACTAAACTTATGTTTTAGTAATTAAGTGATTAATTTTATTTTACACGATATATTACTTAATAATGACTTGATTTGTTAAGAATTTTTTAAAGTGTCTCGTGATATCAGTTAATTTGAATGGTGGTGGCTTATAAATAAATCGTGGAACTATGATTTCTTACGTTATTACCCCATAACAGAAAATATTCAGCCCGTAAGGCTAATGTCGGCAAAATTGAAAATGAGATATTCCCATGGTAACGATCCTGATTGACTGTTAAAGAAAAGTTAGTCTACCACTTTCTCTAACCTTGTAGAATTAGATCCAAGTACCTAGAGATGGCTCGAAGACAGTAAGGTGCACGGGTTCGGGAATCTTTTCCGAAAAACTGAATCTTCTACTATCTCTTCGACTACCTGACACGTGCACGGTTCTTCAGCTGACATCGATACAGCCGCAAGAAGAATCCGGGAACTAAATCTCGAAAATTCGACCATACATACATATATACTTGGACAGCCTTGCATCAATCAAGGCTCTTAACATCAATGTTATTAAGTCGAAATGTCTTCACAATTGTATTCAATCATTGGCACAACTGACGCAACATCAGGTTGAGTTGATGTGGATTCCAGGACATAAAGGCATTCGGGTAAATGAAATATCTGATGAATGCGCAACCAAAGGGTCGTCCCTAGACTTAACCCTTGGAATATTCACATCCCCCAAGCGACCCTATCAAAATTGATAGATGACTTGGCTTCGAGTGAGACGGAACTCAGGAGATCAAATATCATCACTTGTAGGATATCGATACTGCTCTGGCCCACTATGACAACGGATAGGACAGGACTCTCTTGTCTCTTAGTAGAACTCGATTAGGCTTCCAGCTGGTATAATTACTGGGCACTGTATGATTGGACATATGTCGGAGCGTATGGGCTACCCACATTATAGCTACTGTAGAAGTTGTTTGAACGAAGAGGAAGTGGAATCGGAAAACTCACAAGAGCTCAGACTACTCTATCTTGGTAGAGCTCTTTTCCATGATCTGGACTGTCTCAGAGATGCGTCACTAGTAAACATTATTTATTTTGTTAGGAATACCGGCTGGTTTTCACGAAGACCGCAAGAACCAAACAGTCAACAAAATTAGGGAAATCATTCTTTCAACATAAGGGAATGGCAATTGCCTGCCTCTGTGGCAGGCAATTTGAAGAGAGCCCTAAGCTACCTCAACCTTTAAATATAGGTGAGTCTCTAAATCCTTAGATGATAATAACAACACCATCATTGCAAATCCCAGAAAGGAGGGAAGTTATAGATATAGACACTCCAAAAAAAAATCAGATTCTCTTTCAATATCTGTGGCAAAGAGTTTCAGATTTCCCGAGGAGTTGACAACTGAGAATAAATCTAAGAAGAAAAAGAACTCCCAAACTTCTAATACTCACTCAAAGGAACTTCATGTCAAATTCCAGCGAGTAAGGGTGATAACATCAAGTCATATACAACGAAGACGAACACGTCGGCGAAATCAAGAAGAGGGAAGAAGAAGCTAGACGGTTGAAGTTTGTGCCAACAAACTTCTAATACTCACTCAAAGGAACTTCATGTCAAATTCCAGCGAGTAAGGTTGATAACATCAAGTCATATATAACGAAGACGAACACGTCGGCGAAATCAAGAATAGGGAAGAAGAAGCTAGACGGTTGAAGTTTGTGCCAACAAAGCGTCATATGCGGAAAATTTTACTAAAGTTCTTTATGGTAAATGTTTTCTATCGGCTATAACGTGACTTAGTTTTAGGTAAGAAGGATAGTCACTCAAACAAGTTTAAGTGGCTCAAGTGGGTCCGTCTGATTTCGGTCCCGTTGTGATGCCCTATTAGTCATAGGAGCCTTTTTGTACAAAAACTACTCACTACTTCCAGAGTTAAACCAACCGGTTCGATTCACGAAATTTAGGATATTCTTTAGATTTATCCCGGATATATACTTCATACAGAAGAGATCACCTGATCCAAAATAAATTTCCTTGTCCCATTAAATGTCGGACAGTATGTTGTTTCCTTCCAATATGTCCAGTATACATTAGATTAGAGTAGTTTAGAGTCCTTCAGCTGTGAGTGCCGTCTCATATCTAATGTGCTCATTGGCCCTCTTAAGCCCAAACAATATTTACTCTGATTATTGTTAACATTTTGCAAATTGCTTTTTCTTAGAAATTTACATTCATCTATACTATTACTTCCAGTTCTCGATTTTAAGACCTATTTAAATATCCCTTACCCTAAAGAAAACATAATAATAAAACCCATACCAATTAACCACCAAATTAATAAAGGAAATATTTGTTTTAATGGGCAACCAAATACAACCGGAAATGTATTTAAAGTTGATTTAAACATTTCTATAGTATTCCATTACAATTGTTGATTTAGTCAAGTTGTTGAATTTTAATTTGTCTATTACAATCCTGTCAGATATGAGATAATTTCCACCCAAAAACGTTTGCTCCCTTTTATTTAATCAAACCATAAAAGAGCAACTGAAGGGTGTGAAAATGTTTGTAAGGAAATGTGTTGTTCATGGTGGTGATTTATATTGAAACGCTAAAGAATCCAACAGAGTTTACTAAAATTACCAATACAGCCCGGCATATGTCAGAGAACAAAAGCTGCCAACGGCCTCCACTTAAAATCTTATTATACTGTCGGTTGCAAACATTTGACTTTATTGATATGCAACAGCAGTAGTAGCAGTAGCAGTCAACATCAACACTTAAATGCTGAGCAAGTTAAACTTTAGTTATTATAAGATAAATACACTTAAAGAAATATAAATATAAGGAATATTTTCCTAAACATTTTAATTAGTTTTGTAGACATTTTAATCATTTTAAGGCAAATTTTCTGTGTGTATGACCAAATTATTAAATTTCTTTAAATCTTCTAACTTTTCTACTCATTGCCGGATTACAGTTCAAGACCTTTAAACTTCAACAATCAACACTTGCCCCACTACTAACAAAATATTAAGGTTTTTCTCTTAAATCTTTAGTCAAATTGTAATGTTTTTTTTATTTGTACAGGAAATACATACATGTAACCACTTCCTATTCCCTTTAGTATTACAAAAAAGAAAAAAAACAGTAATAGAAAAGTTGTTACAACAACTTTTTTCTTTCTATTTCCACTTACAACACAAAAATCCATTTACAAACAATACTAAACAACAAAGTTAATTTAATTTTTATTTTAAAATTCAATCTCAGAACTAAAACAAAAACTCTAGGATTGGGAACTAAACTTTTTTTATGCTGTTGTTTCAGAACCACAAAAAAAAAAAACAAAACGTTAAAAAATATTGCAAATAGCGTTCACATAGTTAAAGGAGAAACGCAAAGCAAGACAAAAAAAATTGGCAAAGAATGCCTTTAGTTAAAAAGGACCAAATGAAATACATATAAACACATATACACACACAGTTCCTCGAAGTGTATTGTGTTGTATGTATTGTATACATAGAAATCTACAATAAGAAATAGAAGAAGGAAATGTGGAACTGAAACCCTTCGAAATGCATAACACAACGAAGAAATACACAGATATACAAATTAATGTGTGTACAATGTTTATTTGACAGTGGTGGTGAGAAAAACTCTTCTTAATACTAAGGCTGAATTACATATATTTGTGATCAAGTAAAATTTATCACAACTTTACTTTCTTTAAGAACACGAAATCTAAAACATTTTAACCTAATTGTAGCCCCTATAAACCGTACCTCCCAAACAGAGCTTTTGAGCTCATAATTCTGTTAAATGTTCTAGTTTTTCAAAAAATCATCAAAACTTATTTTAATAAAAGTCTTAAGAATCTGCCGATTTTGATAAAGATCAGACCTCTGGTTAGTTAGTTAGTTAGTCAGTTAGTTAGTTAGTTAGTTAGTTAGTTAGTTAGTTAGTTAGTTAGTTAGTTAGTTAGTTAGTTAGTTTTTTTTAGTTAGTTCGTGTTAGTTAGTTCGTTAGTTAGTTAGTTAGTTAGTTAGTTAGTTAGTTAGTTAGTTCGTTCGTAGTTAGTTAGTTAGTTAGTTAGTTAGTTCGTTAGTTCGTTCGTTAGTTAGTTAGTTCGTTAGTTAGTTCGTTGTTAGTTCGTTAGTTAGTTAGTTAGTTCGTTTTTCGTTAGTTCGTTCGTTCGTTCGTTCGTTCGTTCGTTCGTTCGTTCGTTCGTTCGTTCGTTCGTTCGTTCTTTATTTAGTTCGTTCGTTCGTTCGTTCGTTCGTTCGTTCGTTCGTTTCGTTCGTTCGTTCGTTCGTTCGTTCGTTCGTTCGTTTCGTTCGTTCGTTCGTTCGTTCGTTTCGTTCGTTCGTTCGTTCGTTCGTTTTCGTTCGTTCGTTCGTTCGTTCGTTCGTTCTTTCGTTCGTTCGTTCGTTCGTTCGTTCGTTCGTTCGTTCGTTCTTCGTTCGTTCGTTCGTTTCGTTCGTTCGTTCGTTTTCGTTCGTTCGTTTTCGTTCGTTCTTTTTTTTCGTTTTTTTTTCGTTCGTTCGTTCGTTAGTTCGTTGTTCGTTCGTTCGTTCGTTCGTTCGTTCGTTCGTTCGTTCGTTTCGTTTTAGTTCGTTCGTTCGTTCGTTCGTTCGTTCGTTCGTTCGTTCGTTCGTTCTTTCGTTCGTTCGTTCGTTCGTTCGTTCGTTCGTTCGTTCGTTCGTTCGTTCTTTCGTTCGTTCGTTCGTTGTTCGTTCGTTCGTTCGTTCGTTCGTTCGTTCGTTCGTTCGTTCGTTTCGTTCGTTCGTTCGTTCGTTCGTTCGTTCGTTCGTTCGTTTCGTTCGTTCGCGTTTCGTTCGTTCGTTCGTTCGTTCGTTCTTTCGTTCGTTACGTTCAGTTGTCTTCGTTCGATTCGTTCTGTTCGTTCGTTCGTTCGTTCGTTCCGTTTCGTTCGTTCGTTCGCGTTCGTTCGGTTTCGTTCCGTTCGTTACGTTTCGTTCGGTTTCGTTAGTTCGTTCGTTCGTTCTTAGTTCGTTCGTTCGTTCGTTAGTTCGTTCGTTCGTTCGGTCGTTCGTTCGTTGTCCCCTTCCTGTTAGCTCTTCTCCATCTCACAACTGCCCATACACATAAGAAGTTTAAAAAGAAATCAGAAATGATATTGAACCTAGGAAAAATACAGGGGAAAATTGATATATTATTTTTTTATTGGCTAAACACACCAGAGTTACGAATGTTTCCCAATTTGTACACATAAACATATTCAATATGCGAAAAAGAAGTAAAAGCAAAAACAGGAAAATGAAATATGTTCTTTGCTTATTTATCCTGGGGGCTAGTGATGGAAAATAAGTACAAAGTGTATAAAAACCAAACGAAGGCAAGGACCACATCGTACGTCAGTTTCCTAATATATGTTTTCAGTTCTTTCTTTCTTTACAATGTACTTTCTTCAGCTTCATTGTGACACTAAAGTAAACATATCTAAGCAAACATACATACATACATACATACATACATGCATATCTATACATGTACATACCCAGTGTAAATACACTTACATACTCACATATAAATATACATTTGTATTGGTTTTATTTGTAAAAACAAGAGGAAAATTCTATTAGCGACTTTAGTCCTTTGCACACATGATTAATTATTGACTAATTTCTATGAACACATAAAACACAAGGAGCAGTAGATGATTCTCTCTATAAAAAGCCATTTGTTTGAATGTGTATGTACGTACGTATGTATGTATATGTAAGTAAATGTCAACATATAGTTAAATGTGGTTTTGTATAGCATACTTTTTTGGTTAACTAACTATTTTCGAATCATAAGCTTTTGAGTATTGTATACACACAAGCCACCATCCATCAACCACCCCACAACTAAATAAATATTTAAAGTAATTATTTCTTTTTTCAAATTAATAAGTAATTCATCGATGGATCAACGATAGTTATCTATCTATCTATCTATCTATCTATCTATCTATCTATCTATCTATCTATCTATCTATCTATCTATCTATCTATCTATCTATCTATCTATCTATCTATCTATCTATCTATCTATCTATCTATCTATCTATCTATCTATCTATCTATCTATCTATCTATCTATCTATCTATATATCTATCTATCTATCTATCTATCTATCTATCTATCTATCTATCTATCTATCTATCTATCTATCTATCTATCTATCTATCTATCTATCTATCTATCAATCTATCTATCTATCTATCTATCTATCTATCTATCTATCTATCTATCTATCTATATATCTATCTATCTATCTATCTATCTATCTATCTATCTATCTATCTATCTATCTATCTATCTATCTATCTATCTATCTATCTATCTATCTATCTATCTATCTATCTATCTATCTATCTATCTTTCTATCTATCTATCTTTCTATCTAAAATTAGCTTTAAAAAACTTTTCAAAATTAAACTTATTCTTTTAAACTTCTGCCAAAGTTTTTATTAACCAAAAAAAGGGGTTTTATGCTCTTGACAAAAATCCTTATGGCTTTTTATTGTTATATATTTTTTAGCAAACTTTTGTAGGTCTGTAAATGTGTGTTTCCTTTTTTTCACTTATATGGTTGTAAAGGATTTGTCACAGTTTATATTGTTCGGTTAACTTAGTCATATGTGGATGTATGTATGTAGTAAATTTCAATTTCCCCAAAAATAGTATTTTGCACATGTATGTATATGTGAATATGAATTTATGGAAACCATTCATCCATCTAAAACAATTGTGTACTCATTGTGCTTACATATATGTATGTATGTCGTAGTTATATACACTTTAGATTAAAATATTTTTAAACAATAGACTTATTAGATTTACGTATAAATAACGTAACTAATTCTTTAGTTAGTATAAAATGTTAAAAAAATGTACTAAGACCAAATAAATAACCTTTAGCGTTGAATAATTGAATTATTATAAAGAAGTTCTGGGATTTTTCTGCTTACTTTTATGGCATTTGACAATTTCTATATATCCGCTCCGTTTTTAAATTATAATGCCACATTCGTTCTCCGGAAGATCAAACAAACTACTCCGGGAATCGAAAATCCCTGTGATTAAACCAGAGATTCCGTTAAACATTCGAAATCCTCATTTTCTCTATAATTTAGAAATATAAAATAAGTTCCTTTTTTATTATTCCTTAAACAACATCATTATCATCTCCTTATCATTTCCTTTTCTCCTATTTCAGCATAATTATTTACTTGTACGCAACTTTTCTCATTAAGTAATTAAAAGTAAAAAAACGATGATGAAGTAAAGTATATAACTTTTGTTGTTACCAATTAAACACGTTGGCTTTTAGTTGTTTATGGGCTTCGGTGCTGCTTTTCCCGTTTTTTATGGTCTTTGCTGGTAAATAGGAAAAAGAAATTACGCCCGTTGGCAGTGGATTGAAACAAAACCGAAAAAAAGTATTTACAGGAAAAAAGCCACCAAACAGAACAATAAAATAAATTAAATATTTATATTGTAAAACAAACAAGAGAAATTTTAATTAATGGGTTAAATTGTTCGACAAAATGACTTAAATAATAATTTTATAATTATTAACTTAATTAACTATGAATATTATTATGTAATATATTTGGCAGGTAAAATGAAAATAAACCTTTTAGTAAAATTAAGCAGATGTGGGAGGAGGGGAGAGTTGAATGATACAAATAAGTGTGTTAAATATTTTAAAATTTAAATAATAATTAATAATTTTGAAAAGGGTTGAGAGATTGAAAATTATACTTTAACATTTAACTTAGCTTGTTACAAAGGTAGCTTTCTCATTTGTAGTTATAAGGGAGTTGAGAAATTGTTTAGAAAAGGATAAATTGAAAGTAATTAAAAAATAAATCTGGAGCTATACAGGATGTTTGCCAAAAAATAGAGTGGAAAGGATATTGGCTAACTAACTAACTAACTAACTAACTAACTAACTAACTAACTAACTAACTAACTAACTAACTAACTAACTAACTAACTAACTAACTAACTAACTAACTAACTAACTAACTAACTAACTAACTAACTAACTAACTAACTAACTAACTAACTAACTAACTAACTACTAACTAACTAACTACTAACTAACTAACTAACTACTAACTAACTAACTAACTAACTAACTACTAACTAACTAACTAACTAACTAACTAACTAACTAACTAACTAACTACTAACTAACTAACTAACTAACTAACTAACTAACTAACTAACTAACTAACTACTACTAACTAACTAACTAACTAACTAACTAACTAACTAACTAACTAACTAACTAACTAACTAACTAACTAACTAACTAACTAACTAACTAACTACTAACTAACTAACTAACTAACTAACTAACTAACTAACTAACTAACTAACTAACTAACTAACTAACTAACTAACTAACTAACTAACTAACTAACTAACTAACTAACTAACTAACTAACTAACTAACTAACTAACTAACTAACTAACTAACTAACTAACTAACTAACTAACTAACTAACTAACTAACTAACTAACTAACTAACTAACTAACTAACTAACTAACTAACTAACTAACTAACTAACTAACTAACTAACTAACTAACTAACTAACTAACTAACTAACTAACTAACTAACTAACTAACTAACTAACTAACTAACTAACTAACTAACTAACTAACTAACTAACTAACTAACTAACTAACTAACTAACTAACTAACTAACTAACTAACTAACTAACTAACTAACTAACTAACTAACTACTAACTAACTAACTAACTAACTAACTAACTAACTAACTAACTAACTAACTAACTAACTAACTAACTAACTAACTAACTAACTAACTAACTAACTAACTAACTAACTAACTAACTAACTAACTAACTAACTAACTAACTAACTAACTAACTACTAACTAACTAACTAACTAACTAACTAACTAACTAACTAACTAACTAACTAACTAACTAACTAACTAACTAACTAACTAAACTACTAACTAACTAACTAACTAACTAACTAACTAACTAACTAACTAACTACTAACTAACTAACTAACTAACTAACTAACTAACTAACTAACTAACTAACTAACTAACTAACTAACTAACTAACTAACTAACTAACTAACTAACTAACTAACTAACTAACTACTAACTACTAACTAACTAACTAACTAACTACTAACAACTAACTAACTAACTAACTAACTAACTAACTAACTAACTACTACTACTAACTAACTAACTAACTAACTAACTAACTAACTAACTAACTAACTAACTAACTAACTAACTACTAACTAACTAACTAACTAACTAACTAACTAACTAACTAACTAACTAACTAACTAACTAACTAACTAACTAACTAACTAACTAACTAACTAACTAACTAACTAACTAACTAACTAACAAACTAACCAATCAACTTAAGAGCTGAATGACAATTAGAACAGATATCTGTCCTTTCGCAAAGAATACGAAAATTCATAACTGTTTTGAACCCCGTTTCTTGTACAATATCAATGACCCACACGGTTAAGTATCTAGAAGCAATCCTTGCTAAGAAACTAAAATGAAAGTACTAAGTAGATGATTGAAAAACAACAAAGCATATCGATGTTGGGTTGGATGTAGGAGAACTTAAGGCTCGGAAAATAACACTACTGCAAAGACTTTTTCCTACAATCTGTCGAACAGAGCTTTAGATAGATTCATAGACATTCTTCCAATCGAAGCGCATTACCTTTAGGATCAAAATCGGTTATTGCATAATTCTTCAATATATACTTGATGCATTTGACAGTTACACACAAACGCCAGACCTTTCCTATAGCATAACGAAAACAGAAATTGTGGGGACTATCACATATTAGTTCCAGATAGGAGTCGTGAGATCGAGATCGTTAAAGCAAACCTCTGCTTAAATTAGATTTAGAGAAATAGATTTTGATATTTCGACCCCAATAGAGGTTAACATATTTCCCGACAGCTAACAATTTATTAGCTCATGAAGTTAAATCTAAGTACGTATAAGACTGTAAGAAAGTCATGACCGAATATTTATGAAGTGGTAAGCTCTACTAGGCTACTCGGTGATACTAGGCTACTCGGTGATAATCGGTAAGGTAAGAATGAAGGAGGGAGAGAGAATACTATACGGCCGCTTCGAATAATGAAATTATCATGGTAGAATCGCAAAAATCCAATGTAATGGCCGCAAGAAATTTCTTTAGAATGAACATATCCAATATAGAATTCTTAGTGAACATACAAGTTTAGGACCACAACTATAAACAATTGGACGAACGAATTCAGACGAATGTAGAGCAAGTTTTTTTTATCAGACTTTTGTGAAACTCGATCCAAATATCCTGGAAGCGATGTTATTCCAAATCTTAAGTACATTCCTTCAACACATATGGATAAATTCAAAGGAAACTGAGGTTCTGGACATTGAACGATAAATCCTTTCATAAAATGCTAGATAATATACATAAAAACATTAAAGAGCGATAATAAAAATATAAATCAATACAGTTGCCTTTAATACATATTTCTCTATATAATACTCTTGGAACTAATTTCTTAAAGTTCACATTTTAAAGAAAAAATCTGCCTAAATTATTAAAATATAAAATAAATAAATTTGTAAACGAAAATAACAAAAGAGAACAAAAAAATCGGCAGCAGCTGTCGAATTAATGGCATCATTCTCTTTGTTAATGTATGGAAATCATCATCTTTATTTGTCTTATTAACAAATGATATAATTTTCATGAATATATGTACATACATATGTTTGTATGTATTTAAATATGTACATATAAATATAAACTCATGTCAGAATGTACACATACATCCTTATTATGATCATCAACATAATTAAACACACCAAAGTAAAAAAAGGACAAAAGCATAAATAGAGAAAAGACAGCAATTCATATAAGAACTAATTATGTGGAAAGAGAAAAAGTATGGGGATGAAAATAGAACTTTTTATACTATTATTAACACCTGATTACAAACAAAAAAAAACAGCACTGGAATTCACACAAATGGATTCCAGATTCATTTAATGACACCGGAAGACTCCATTGTTTTTGCGGTTCCACATCCTTTGTAAATACTTATATGATGACTGACAAATTTGTCATTCGTATTCAATATTGGGCTCGTGCTATTTATATTAACTATTAATAGAGTACACCAATCATTTAAATGTTATTAATAATCTTTTCGGTCCATTTCCTTCGAATGATTGATCTACCTATAGTGACAAAGACATTGTAGTGCCGATCTACCTACATATAACCAAATTGAGAAAACAAGAGCTTTAAAATTTTGTTTCTTCATATATTATGAGACCTTAAGAGATCAATAGAGATAGCTGATGCTAGTGAAGCCTCATTTGTTCATGGTTCCGAAGAACCAATCGAATTTAACCCAAACCCTGCTGTAGTGGTTAATACATTTAGATCGCCGAGTGTAAGAACTTCCAAATTCTTCTTACATACCTAAATTGTTGTCCTTTTGTAGTCCACTAATAGAGAACAAAGCAACCAGTTTTACTAGTTACATTTACTAATCAACCCAGCCATTAAGTAGTTCTGGATCAGTTCTAGTACAGTTCTAGTTCAGTTCTGGTTCAGTTCTAGTTCAGTACTAGTTCAGTACTGATTCAGTACTAGTTCAGTACTAGTTCACTTCTAGTTCAGTTCTAGTTCAGTTTTAGTTCAGTTCTAGGTCAGTTCTAGTTCGGTTCTAGTTCAGTTCTAGTTCAGTTCTAGTTCAGTTCTAGTTCAGTTCTAGTTCAGTTCTAGTTCAGTTCTAGTTCAGTAGTTCAGTTCTAGTTCAGTTCTAGTTCAGTTCTAGTTCAGTTCTAGTTCAGTTCTAGTTCAGTTCTAGTTCAGTTCTAGTTCAGTTCTAGTAGTCTAGTTCAGTTCTAGTTCAGTTCTAGTTCAGTTCTAGTTCAGTTCTAGTTCTAGTTCAGTTCTAGTTCAGTTCTAGTTCAGTTCTAGTCAGTTCTAGTTTCAGTTCTAGTTCAGTTCTAGTTCAGTTCTAGTTCAGTTCTAGTTCAGTTCTAGTTCAGTTCTAGTTCAGTTCTAGTTCAGTTCTAGTTCAGTTCTAGTTCAGTTCTAGTTCAGTTCTAGTTCATGTTCTAGTTCAGTTCTAGTTCAGTTCTAGTTCTAGTTCAGTTCTAGTTCAGTTCTAGTTCAGTTCTAGTTCAGTTCTAGTTCAGTTTCTAGTTCAGTTCTAGTTCAGTTCTAGTTCAGTTCTAGTTCAGTTCTAGTTCAGTTCTAGTTCAGTTCTAGTTCAGTTCTAGTTCAGTTCTAGTTCAGTTCTAGTTCAGTTCTAGTTCAGTTCTAGTTCAGTTCTAGTTCAGTTCTAGTTCAGTTCTAGTTCAGTTCTAGTTCAGTTCTAGTTCAGTTCTAGTTCAGTTCTAGTTCAGTTCTAGTTCAGTTCTAGTTCAGTTCTAGTTCAGTTCTAGTTCAGTTCTAGTTCAGTTCTAGTTCAGTTCTAGTTCAGTTCTAGTTCAGTTCTAGTTCAGTTCAAGTTCAGTTCTAATTCAGTTCTAGTTCAGTTCTAGTTCAATTCTAGTTCAGTTCTAGTTCAGTTCTAGTTCAGTTCTAGTTCAGTTCTAGTTCAGTTCTAGTTCAGTTCTAGTTCAGTTCTAGTTCAGTTCTAGTTCAGTTCTAGTTCAGTTCTAGTTCAGTTCTAGTTCAGTTCTAGTTCAGTTCTAGTTCAGTTCTAGTTCAGTTCTAGTTCAGTTCTAGTTCAGTTCTAGTTCAGTTCTAGTTCAGTTCTAGTCAGTTCTAGTTCAGTTCTAGTTCAGTTCTAGTTCAGTTCTAGTTCAGTTCTAGTTCAGTTCTAGTTCAGTTCTAGTTCAGTTCTAGTTCAGTAGTCAGTTCTAGTTCAGTTCTAGTTCAGTTCTAGTTCAGTTCTAGTTCAGTTCTAGTTCAGTTCTAGTTCAGTTCTAGTTCAGTTCTAGTTCAGTTTCTAGTTCAGTTCTAGTTCAGTTCTAGTTCAGTTCTAGTTCAGTTCTAGTTCAGTTCTAGTTCAGTTCTAGTTCGTTCTAGTTCGGTTCTAGTTCAGTTCTAGTTCAGTTCTAGTTCAGTTCTAGTTCAGTTCTAGTTCAGTTCTAGTTTCAGTTCTAGTTCAGTTCTGGAATTGAATACCTAGAAACTGCACTTGGAATAGTGAAACATTGGGTGGAATCATAAAAAACCATAAGGGGTATGTATAAAAAGAAAAGGACAAGAAACCACCTCAGAATGAGCAAGTCTGAGGTCAGTACCACAAAATTGGAAGTGAGAATACAGACGCGGATGTAGAGCATGCGGAGAGGACAGGGAGACACTCTCTTTGAATCAGATAAAGATATTATCAAACAATCTTCATAAACTCAAGTAGAGTTTTCCAAACAGTGTTCATGAGGAATGTCATATCTGTAATAACATTGCTACCAATATATTTGGATCTAATTTCGTAAGTCTGGTAATGACATAGAAGATGCTGCACAGTCATCCGGTCGTCTAATTTCCTATAATTCTACATTTCTATAGTTGTACATTGGACGTAAGGATTCAGACGAATGCAGAGTATGAGGAGAGGACAGTGAAACACTTTCTTTAACCTAGAAATTTGATCCAAATAAATACATATATTGGGAGTCATATTACTCCACACATAACATCCGTAACGAACATTGATTGGAGAATATTAAGAAACTACTTCCAAGAAACTGAGATACTGCAGATTGAAAGATAATTCCATCAAAAGGCACTACATAAGAATTTTTCCACTAACTTTTCCAAGTAAAGCCTACATATTTTTAACAATTTCCTCATTCTGTGATGAAAAAGGAGTTCATTTTAATAAAGTTAAATTATAAGTTTATTTAAAACCTATTACAATTATATAGTTAACGTTAATCCAAACTTTGAATATTCTAAAAACATTTTAAGCTTTACAATACTTTAATTTCACATTTTAATTCTAATTTGCTAATGTGACAATTTTTAACAATTCGATTTTTATTCTAATCAAAAACCAGTCTGTACACCTTTAGTAAATTCGAAAATGTTTTTCAAATAATCTGTGAGATTGAACAAATTAAAGCGGATATCGCAGCGTCGTGAATGTCAGCAGAGTTTAGAGAAATCTACAAAACACCCTTTATTGTATTTAAGCTATTTTATAGCTTAATACCGTGTCCTTTCTAGCTATAAGTGAAAAAAAAAAACTCCATAACAAACCAATCAATCCAGTTTTGATGCGAACCATAGGGATTTGAAAATAAAGCAAAAATATTAAAATAAAATTGTTTAAAATCAAAAGAACGAAAAAAGAAAACATGCCTGCAATGACATTGATATTTTTATCCCCGTTAAACAACAAAACAATATAAAACATGAACACGATTAAAACGAACGGTACATGAAGGATCAACGGATCAAGATAATCTGAATTTGAATGAAGCAACGTATGGTTTGTATATATGAGAATGATTGAATGAAGAAGGTATGAGTGAGAGAGAGAGAACAGATTTAATGACACACTTAGAAACTTATTCATAAACACACCCTATTTTGCTATATAACTCTCTCTTTCTCTTTTTACCTTTTATTGTTGTTATTGTATTTGAAATAATGAAATCAACGGTTAATGAAAATATCAACCATCAACATTATAATCATAATCACCATATACTCCGTTATTAGCTGTAGTTGTACGATGACTGACATCGTTTTATTTGATGTCAAAATTTCATTTAACGATTTTTAAATCGTTGAGGCGTAAATTTAGTGGTAAACATGCGTTTGATCCTGTATTTGACATTAATCCGAAGGCGTTTTGCAATTAATACCACAGAATATGTAGTGTATGACGTCGTACACAACTTACGCACACAGGCAGCAGGATTTCATAAATGTTAAATTTTATATTATTGAGTTGTAGTCATAGATAAGGTAGAATAGATTAATATGTATATAGTTAGTTGTTAAGATAGAGTTTTTAAATACCTATCAATATGATCTACAATTTCATATTATGACTCACGCCTTAGTGACTTAATATAGGAAATATCCAAACTTCAATAACTCTTTACTTATATGTTTAAAACACCCCAAAAAATCGATAGTAATTCCAATATATCGGATGCTTTTTAAGGAAATAGAATTAACATTTGAAAATCTTGACGTTCGATTTTACGCCAAATTTTCTAGCATTGTTGATCATATGTCACGACTAAAATAACCAATACTGGCGAAACGCAACAGAAACACTATAACACGAAATAGGTGGGTTAGAGTCTATAGTTCTCTTGTCTATAGTCGTCTAGTCTATAGTCATATAGCCTATAGCCGTCTAGTCTTTAGTCGTCTAGTCTATAGTCGTCTAGTCTATAGTCGTCTAGTCTATAGTCGTCTAGTCTATAGTCGTCTAGTCTATAGTCGTCTAGTCTATAGTCGTCTAGTCTATAGTCGTCTAGTCTATAGTCGTCTAGTCTATAGTCGTCTAATCTATAGTCGTTTAGTCTATAGTCGTCTAGTCTATAGTCGTCTAGTCTAGTCTATAGACTAGTTTATAGTCTAGTCTATAGACTAGTCTATAGTCTAGTCTATAGTCGTCTAGTCTATAGTCGTCTAATCTATAGTTGTCTAATCTATAGTCGTCTAGTCTATAGTCGTCTAATCTATAGTCGTCTAGTCTTTAGTCGTCTAGTCTATAGTCGTCTAGTCTAGTCTATAGACTAGTTTATAGTCTAGTCTATAGACTAGTCTATAGTCTAGTCTATAGTCGTCTAGTCTATAGTCGTCTAGTCTATAGTCGTCTAATCTATAGTTGTCTAGTCTATAGTCGTCTAGTCTATAGTCGTCTAGTCTTTAGTCGTCTAGTCTATAGTCGTCTAGTCTATAGTCGTCTAGTCTATAGTCGTCTAGTCTATAGTCGTCTAGTCTATAGTCGTCTAGTCTATAGTCGTCTAGTCTATAGTCGTCTAGTCTATAGTCGTCTAGTCTATAGTCGTCTAGTCTAGTCTATAGACTAGTTTATAGTCTAGTCTAGTCTATAGACTAGTTTATAGTCTAGTCTATAGACTAGTCTATAGTCGTCTAGTCTATAGTCTAGTCTATAGTCTAGTTTATAGTCTATAGTCTAGTCTATAGTCGTCTAGTCTATAGTCGTCTAGTCTATAGTCGTCTAGTCTATAGTTGTCTAATCTATAGTTGTCTAGTCTATAGTCGTCTAGTCTATAGTCGTCTAGTCCATAGTATTGTTTATGGTCAATATTCTAGTATATAGTCTAGTATATAGCCTAGTCTATAGTATATAGTCTACACTATAGACCATATTATAGACTATATAATACTTAGAATAGTCTATAATCTAGTACACAGTCGTAATATAGTCTATAGGATAGTCTATAATCTTTTTTATAGTCTAGCCTGATCAACTACGATGATGGTAGAACGATGTAATATGAAATTCTGCGCAAAACTTGGATCGAATGATTTAACAACAGCTACGACAGCTGCCCAAAAAAATAACTATAAATAAGCAATTTAATTCCAGTGTATTTAACCTTAAGTAATCTAAAGGTTACAATATGTGTTTTTTTCGTACTAAATAGAGAAAATATTTCAATTACACAAAAGATATCGATTAAATTGTCAATCATGTAAATGTCAAATTAATAACTCTGACAATTATTATTAAATATTTATAAAAAAAAATCAACTTCCAACATAAATAAATACTCATTATGCTTAATAGAAAAAGAGTATTTATAATGAAAACAATTTGATACTTAAAACCAATTTCAAAGGAGTTGGTAACCTCCCAAATAGGGTAGAAAGATTTTTAAGGGATATTATGTACATTGTATATAATAACATAGAGAACTGAAAAACAAAATTCTACAAAATAAAAGCATTAATTTAGTCATTAACAGCTTTAGATATTTCATTAAGAAATAACCAAATTATATACTACTTACAAGTAAGGGGTGTAGAAATGATTTTAGTATATAAAGCTTAAAAGTAATAGGGTGTGAAAATCAACTCATGTTTTTATATAAATAATAAATAAAATACTAAAAAAGTGTGTATATATAGAGAAATATATAAACAAAAATTTCTTTAGATTAGAGAGCAAAAAAAAACGTCAAAGAAAATAAGCAGGACTGACAGAGATACAAAATAGATACCTACGTTGACTTTGTCTAAATAAGATAATCGTATATTCAAGTGTGAATAAAAACGAACATCAGCACTTCATTAGAATCTTCCATTAGCAATAACAACAACAAAAGTACCCCCATATGTAGTTAGCTCCCTTATGAGTGGATATAAGCCAAAAAAATTCACTCAATAACGAGACAAACCAAAAACAAAACTATTCAAATACAACGCCTACAAAATTGATATTTTAATGGTGAAAATAACCAGGCCAGGGATGGAAAATTGAAATTTAGTATACAGTCACATCTATAGTCTGTTCTACAGTGTAGTCTAAAGTCAAGTCTATATTCTAGTCGAAAGCCTAGTCTAAAGCCAAATCTAAAGGCTATTCTAAAGACCAATCTAAAGCCTAGAATAAAGCCTAGTCTAAAGTCTAGTGTATAGTCTAGTCTATAATCTAGTCTATAGTCAAGTCTATAGTCTAGTCTATAGTCAAGTCTATAGACTATAGTAGTCTATAGTCTAATCTATAGTCTAGTCTATAGTCTAGTCTATAGTCTAGTCTATAGTCTAGTCTATAGTCTAATCTATAGTCTAATCTATAGTCTAGTCTAGTCTAGTCTAGTCTAGTCTATAGTCTAATCTATAGTCTAGTCTATAGTCTAGTCTATAGTCTAATCTATAGTCTAGTCTATAGTCTAGTCTATAGTCTAATCTATAGTCTAGTCTATAGTCTAATCTATAGTCTAGTCTATAGTCTAGTCTATAGTCTAGTCTATAGTCTAATCTATAGTCTAGTCTATAGTCTAGTCTATAGTCTAGTCTATAGTCTAGTCTATAGTCTAGTCTATAGTCTAGTCTATAGTCTAGTCTATAGTCTAGTCTATAGTCTAGTCTATAGGCTAGTCTATAGTCTAGTCTATAGTCTAGTCTATAGTATAGTCTATAGTCTAGTCTATAGTCTAGTCTATAGTCTAGTCTATAGTCTAGTCTATAGTCTAGTCTAAAGTCTAGTCTATAGTCTAGTCTATAGTCTAGTCTATAGTCTAGTCTATTGTCTAGTCTATAGTCTAGTCTATAGTCTAGTCTATAGTCTAGTCTATAGTCTAGTCTATAGTCTAGTCTATAGTCTAGTCTATAGTCTAGTCTATAGTCTAGTCTATAGTCTAGTCTATAGTCTAGTCTATAGTCTAGTCTATAGTCTAGTCTATAGTCTAGTCTATAGTCTAGTCTATAGTCTAGTCTGTAGTCTAGTCTATAATCTAGTCTATAGTCTAGTCTATAGTCTAGTCTATAGTCTAGTCTATAGTCTAGTCTATAGTCTAGTCTATAGTCTAGTCTATAGTCTAGTCTATAGGCTAGTCTATAGTCTAGTCTATAGTCTAGTCTATAGTCTAGTCTGTAGTCTAGTCTATAGTCTAGTCTGTAGTCTAGTCTATAGTCTAGTCTATAGTCTAGTCTATAGTCTAGTCTATAGTCTAGTCTATAGTCTAGTCTATAGTCTAGTCTATAGTCTAGTCTATAGTCTAGTCTATAGTCTAGTCTATAGTCTAGTCTATAGTCTAGTCTATAGTCTAGTCTATAGTCTAGTCTATAGTCTAGTCTATAGTCTAGTCTATAGTCTAGTCTATAGTCTAGTCTGTAGTCTAGTCTATAGTCTAGTCTATAGTCTAGTCTATAGTCTAGTCTATAGTCTAGTCTATAGTCTAGTCTATAGTCTAGTCTAGTCTATAGTCTAGTCTATAGTCTAGTCTATAGTCTAGTCTATAGTCTAGTCTATAGTCTAGTCTATAGTCTAGTCTATAGTCTAGTCTATAGTCTAGTCTATAGTCTAGTCTATAGTCTAGTCTATAGTCTAGTCTATAGTCTAGTCTATAGTCTAGTCTATAGTCTAGTCTATAGTCTAGTCTACAGTCTAGTATATAGTCTAGTCTATAGTCTAGTCATAGTCTAGTCTATAGTCTAGTCTATAGTCTAGTCTATAGTCTAGTCTATAGTCTAGTCTATAGTCTAGTCTATAGTCTAGTCTATAGTCTAGTCTATAGTCTAGTCTATAGTCTAGTCTATAGTCTAGTCTATAGTCTAGTCTATAGTCTAGTCTATAGTCTAGTCTATAGTCTAGTCTATAGTCTAGTCTATAGTCTAGTCTATAGTCTAGTCTATAGTCTAGTCTATAGTCTAGTCTATAGTCTAGTCTATAGTCTAGTCTATAGTCTAGTCTATAGTCTAGTCTATAGTCTAGTCTATAGTCTAGTCTATAGTCTAGTCTATAGTCTAGTCTATAGTCTAGTCTATAGTCTAGTCTATAGTCTAGTCTATAGTCTAGTCTATAGTCTAGTCTATAGTCTAGTCTAGTCTAGTCTAGTCTATAGTCTAGTCTATAGTCTATTCTATAATTTAGTCTACTGTCTGTATCTAAAGTCTAGCCTATAGTCTAGTACTCTTTTCGTAATTATTTCAAAATTTCAGTTTTCCATGTCTGAAACAGACTTTATCCGCCGGAACATACACACAAACCCGTTATCAGCAGAGATAGTCATGGCGATTATAATGCGCATCATAGTAAATATTGAGCAAAAGGAAAGTATTTGTATGTGTGAATTTCCTGTAATGAGCGCCATTCATATACAGTGACATTTTTCTGTTGGATTTTTTGTAAATTTAATGAATGAATTTATCTCAAACCAAACAACAACAATAAAAAGAGGGCGTTAACCATTTTCAACCACCCTTAAAATGTTTACAAATTATATTGGTAACACCAGGTAGTCAAACAACATTCTCTTTAACATACATAGAGAGAATTAAATAAAAAATACTCACATGTAAAAACAAGCATACAAGCGGCAATGCAAGCATAAAGAGAGTGATTTATTGCTCTAACACTTGAGATATTTTCAATATGGTAGCACAAGCCGTAGCTAAAATGGGCGTGTTTTTAACAAGGAATGGTGTTTAAGATATTAAGGTATAAGTGTTTTTGAAAAAAGATTTTAATAGACAAGTTGTTTGGAAGTGCGTAAATTGAAGGCATAACACAACAGTTTCGGATTTCAAACCAGCAGGAAGTAGCGTGTGTTTAAGTGCGTGTGAAAAAATTTGAATAAATCTGAAAATAACAAACAAGATAAAATTATTTAATAAAATAAGGAAAGCAAATTAAAACTTAATTGAGAGAAAAAATAAGAAAATAAATATTAATAAAATTTTAAAAGCCGATTAAAAAAGTGTGTGTGAAAAAGTGTTAAAATTTTAAAACATTAAATTTGAATATTAATAAAAAAAAAATTAACAAAATTCTGTCCTCACTGTGGCCTGCTCCAGACCAACTTGTTGGTAACTTGGAGCCTAAACTAGTAGCTAATACGGCTAAATTTAAAATTACCGTTATACGTAGCCCGGAAAGCTCACCGCCTCCCACACCACCTTTGGACATAAATTCCCTTAATCCCTCTAAACTTAATATTAATACAAACAAAATGGTGGAAACAACCTCACCTCCTAGTGGATTAACCATAAAACGTTGTCCCTCCAGTCCTTTAAGTGATCATCATCATCATAATCTGCAGCAGCAACAACAACAACACCTCCAACAACAGCAACAATTGCAGCAATTACATCAGCAACATTTACACAACTCTATGAGCAATCAAAATAATACTACGCCCCGTCAAAGTCCTCACAGTCCCGCAACACCAAATGCTGCTTATCTAACCACCGCCATGCTTTTAAATTCTCAACAATGTGGCTATTTGGGACAACGTTTACAATCGGTATTCCAGCAGCAACAACAACAGCAGCAGCAACATACCCAATCTCAAACCCCCTCCTCGGATGATGGCTCACAATCGGGTGCCACTATAATCGACGATGATCGCATTACTTTAAGAGAAACAGCCGTCGGTTCGGCTACTGCCACAGCCGCCGCAGCTGCCTCTATCTTTAGCATCGACAGCATTTTGGGTTCCCGTTCCGCTAATCACAATAACAATAATAGCATTAACAATAACAATATCATCAATTCAAAACGTTCCGATTCCCCCACATCACCCAGTTCAAATTCTAGCTCGGCTGCCTCTAGTCCCTTACGGCCGCAACGTGTACCAGCCATGTTGCAGCATCCTGGTTTACATTTGGGTCATTTAGCTGCTGCTGCTGCTTCTGGTTTCGCTGCCTCACCTTCGGATTTTTTAGGTAAGTTTTTTAAAAAAAAAAGGGTAATATGATATTTTTTTGCTGCCATTGCTGGTGGCAGAAGGTTAAGTTAGAAAGTTTAGTTAAACTTACGACTCCTTGTTTAAGAAGATTAAAAGTTTAGTTTTAGGAAAAATTGAAGAAAAAGAAAAAAGTAAACATTAGGAAAACTGATGAAATCTGAAAGAAAGGGCTTTGGTTTGTGTTTAGATTGGTAGAAAATCTTAGTTTAACCTTGTTTAACTAACAATTTTGCCTTAAACCTACATATAATAAACGCTGATTACCGAGAAAGGATTAACTTTGAAAGGTTAAGTTATGAAGACTTTGTGTATCGGGCAATATGGATACTCTAGTATATATAATCTAGTCTGGTCAAAAGTGTAGTCTATTGTGTAATCTGGTCTAAAGTCTAGTCTATAGTAGGCTCTGGTCTACCGTAGTCTGATCTATAGACAAGTCTAGTCTATAATTTAGTCTATAGTTTAGTCTATAGTCTAGTCTATAGTCTAGTCTATAGTCTAGTCTATAGTCTATAGTCTAGTCTATAGTCTAGTCTATAGTCTAGTCTATAGTCTAGTCTATAGTCTAGTCTATAGTCTAGTCTATAGTCTAGTCTATAGTCTAGTCTATAGTCTAGTCTATAGTCTAGTCTATAGTCTAGTCTATAGTCTAGTCTATAGTCTAGTCTATAGTCTAGTCTATAGTCTAGTCTATAGTCTAGTCTATAGTCTAGTCTATAGTCTAGTCTATAGTCTAGTCTATAGTCTAGTCTATAGTCTAGTCTATAGTCTAGTCTATAGTCTAGTCTATAGTCTAGTCTATAGTCTAGTCTATAGTCTAGTCTATAGTCTAGTCTATAGTCTAGTCTATAGTCTAGTCTATAGTCTAGTCTATAGTCTAGTCTATAGTCTAGTCTATAGTCTAGTCTATAGTCTAGTCTATAGTCTAGTCTATAGTCTAGTCTATAGTCTAGTCTATAGTCTAGTCTATAGTCTAGTCTATAGTCTAGTCTATAGTCTAGTCTATAGTCTAGTCTATAGTCTAGTCTATAGTCTAGTCTATAGTCTAGTCTATAGTCTAGTCTATAGTCTAGTCTATAGTCTAGTCTATAGTTTAGTCTATAGTCTAGTCTATAGTCTAGTCTATAGTCTAGTCTATAGTCTAGTCTATAGTCTAGACTATAGTCTAGTCTATAGTCTAGTCTATAGTCTAATCTATAGTCTAGTCTATAGTCTAGTCTATAGTCTAGTCTATAGTCTAGTCTATAGTCTAGTCTATAGTCTAGTCTATAGTCTAGTCTATAGTCTAGTCTATAGTCTAGTCTATAGTCTAGTCTATAGTCTAGTCTATAGTCTAGTCTATAGTCTAGTCTATAGTCTAGTCTATAGTCTAGTCTATAGTCTAGTCTATAGTCTAGTCTATAGTCTAGTCTATAGTCTAGTATATAGTCTAGTCTATAGTCTAGTCTATAGTCTAGTCTATAGTCTAGTCTATAGTCTAGTCTATAGTCTAGTCTATAGTCTAGTCTATAGTCTAGTCTATAGTCTAGTCTAGTCTAGTCTATAGTCTAGTCTAGTCTAGTCTAGTCTAGTCTAGTCTAGTCTAGTCTAGTCTAGTCTAGTCTAGTCTAGTCTATAGTCTAGTCTAGTCTATAGTCTAGTCTATATTCTAGTCTATAGTCTAGTCTAGTCTATAGTCTAGGCTAGTCTATAGTCTAGTCCATTTTCTAGTCTATAGTCTAGTCTATAGTCTACTCTATAGTCTAGTCTATAGTCTAGTGTATAGTCTAGTCTATAGTCTATAGTCTAGTTTATAGTCTAGTCTATAGTCAACTCCACTTCGACTCCAAGGTTTCAACGTGACCCCATTAAAAATAATCGAGGGGTGTAAAATCTTGGAGGATAATTGACAGGTCCATTTCTCGCAATTAAGTTATCGCCAAATGTTGATTTCTTAAAAGTGGTAAATGAAGCGTCAAATTAATTAAAGATTAATAATGATTTGCCAGAGTATAATTATCATAAATGTCAAATAGTTAGCGTAGTAAGACAGTTTTATTGACATTTAACTCTTCCGTAAGTTGTAGCGGACACATTATTTTCATTACTCCTCTGCTATAAACACAATATCGACATTATAATCCCCCTCCCCTTAAAACCCATAATATCTAAAGCTAATTCCCAAAAATACAAATAATCTACAATATAAAAATCTGCATTGCATTAATAATTTCTCTTAAACTTATATTATAACTTTCATCACCCCTCCTCCCCATTCCATTAACCTTTCAAAATGTATATATTCCCGCTTTCATGGCTGACTTAATATGCATTAAAAGAAATTATGCTTTTAAATTTTGAATATAATCGCCAATTCCACCACCATCACAATACCACAACAAATACACTTTCAACACTCTTGTTTAACACACACCTGAGTACGAAGGACCATAGTCAAACGTAAAACTGTGTAAGTTTTATAAAAAAATATCTATCTGAACAAAAAAGAAAAAAAAAAAAAAACGTTTGCATAGAAAAAAATCTTCTCGCCTGGAGTGAAAAATGAAATAAAGGAATAAAAATCAAATCATCTTTTCCGGTTTATTGCTTATTGCGGCATAAAACGCTTGAGTGAAGAATTGTGTGTGAGTGGCAACAATATAATAAGCCGTTTTTTATGTTAAAAATATGATAAAAAATGTGAGGTACATATTCCTTCAATTTCCAGTTATAAGCCTGATTTAAAATGTTGTTGTGATTATATTTAAGTATTTTATTTATATTAATAAAATAAGAAATGTAAATGTAATGGAATGTTTATGATTTGTTTTTCTAATCTTTAGAATATGAAACGTTTAACTTTAAAAGCTTTTTTTCTTTCTTATATAGGGAGACAAAGAACGAAAACATTTTATAATTTTAAAGGATTTTAAGATTTAAAAAGGGGATTAATTTTCTAGTCGAAGATTTAATTTTTATAATTATTTAGATGTTGACTTAAAAGATCTTGTAACAAATATTTTTACCAGACTTTTTCGTGTTCCATTTAGTTTTCTACAAAACCGTGATTTGTAGTTTAAATAACAAACTTTAAATGTTTAGAGAGACGGACACTCCAACTTGTATTATACTCTCTATCTCTCTCTACTACAATCTATAGGCATCTTCATTCAAAATAAAGATCATAATGCTTTAGAAATATCATTTAAAAGTATACTAGGCATCACTGTTTTAGTTTGCTGATCAATTTGGCAGCACTTTAGGCATTCACAATGAATTAACAGCATAACGAAGTTGACTTTTAATGGTTTTCTTTGTGATTCTGCTACATACTTTTCTTAGTGATTATTAGATAATGATGAGAGGTGGATGTATACATCTAGGTTGCTATCGTGTCTGTTATGCGCTCCTTATCATGGAAACTGTTCTATGAAGGTATTAGCATCCGCTGTATAGAAACATAGTTTCTAGGTCGTTGTTCCTTAGAATTTTACAATCCGTGATCCCAAGGGATTGGTAATAAAAGCCTGGTAATGACAGAAAAATTGCGACAACATTTTACCACGACATTCGTCTGAATCCGTTCTTCTAATTTATTTAGTTGTATTACAGGATTAGCTCTTGTTGTTTACACTTGACAACACTATTTACATTTCTTATCAATGTGGCAGCACTTTAAGCATTCACTATGAATTAATAGCATAACGCTGGTAACGAATTTGATGTGATTCTGATTTGGCTTTTAAACTACATTTTATAGATTTTCGGTATACTTCACATCACTTTTTAGGATTCTAAAACATATGGCAGCATTTAAAGCATTCACAATGAATTAACAGCATAACGCAGTTCAACCATAAAGGATTTTATTAAAATCGGTTACATTTTACTTTTAACATATATTTTCACCATTTTATTTGGGATTTTATTATACAGAATTGGTTTACTCTTTACTGATCTTTTAAAGGATTAACTTTTCTAATGTTAACAACAAAAACAACCTTTAAAAATAAAAAATTTTACATTTTTACGATTTTTTTTCCTTTAATATTCAGGAGAATTTTACAAAACAAACAAATGTATGTAAAATATCAAGTTACTCCTATGAATATTATTAAAATTCAGCGAAAAATAATAAAAAAAAAACAACTTTTTATCATTTATGCCATAAACTTGACTTCTCCACACAATATGATTTACATATTACTTTAACAAAAACATACAATTGTTTTTTCTCTTCCTTACAGTTGCTTATCCCAATTTCTATCCCAACTATATGCATGCCGCCGCTGTTGCCCACGTAGCAGCCGCACAAATGCAAGCACATGTTAGTGGTCACAGTTCCAGCCTCAATCATAATCATGCACATGCTCATCATTTACATCATGGCCATCATGGTCATCATATGGCAGGACATTTGGGTCATGGACCACCACCAAAAAGAAAGCGTCGTCATCGTACAATTTTCACCGAAGAACAATTGGAACAATTGGAGGCGACTTTCGAAAAGACACACTATCCTGATGTAGTGTTGCGTGAGCAATTAGCTTTAAAAGTGGATTTAAAGGAAGAAAGAGTAGAGGTAAGTGTTGCATTATTATTTTAGGGAAAAAATGCTAAAGTGTTTCTTTTTCTTTCTTGTCTTTATGCTTGTGTGTTAGTTGTAATTATAATATTTTAATTATGCGGTCATTAGTTAGATGATTTCATTTCCGTTTCCTTGTTACTCATATAACATTGTGTAAATGTTTGTTAAAATCGTGTAGAGGTTTTTTGTGTATTGTTAAAAGCGCGAAACCAATTGAGTGCAGTCATGTGAGAACAATACTTTATTTGTTTAGTTGTTGCTGCTGTTGTTGTTGGTTGCCAAATCTATATAGAGCGTAGTAAAAAAAAGTAACGCTTGTGCAGGATTTAAAAGGCTTCTAAGTTTATTTCATTATTATTATCATCATTATTTAGATTGTTTTGTTTTCGTTAAAAAAAGAAAACAATATTATCTTGTTTTGCTTAATGATATATATATATATATATATATATATATATCATTTCATTTCTACACAATTCTATTGAAAATGTAAACAAAGTCGTTTGCTAGTAATGTTTACCCAAAGAGTTTGTATATCTCACACACAATTCCTGCTGCTGCTGCTGCCGTTGCGGTTGTTGTGATGATGCTTTACTTTTACATATTACTTTTATATTTACGCCCCAGTTGCCTGGGAATCTTGCCCTTAAGGGTGGCTTAATGTTTTTCATGTCTGCTTTCCGAATCATCATTTCACTACCTAACGCTTTGCCACCCCTTAAGTGTATTAAAAAGGAAAATATTTCAAGTGTTACCCAAAAAAAAAGGACTTTTTTTCCTCAAGGATTTAGTTTTTGGTTCATGGACAAACATGCAAAGTAGGGTATTAATACCGCTTTTAACTTAAAAGCATTTCTTGTTTTTCGTTTCAAAAAATGAGTTTTAAAACTTTTTCTTTTAGCTTCATAAGTATTTGTCATTAATACCTTGCTAGCTTTGTTTAAACAAGTAAATACTCTAAACAAACAATTTTATTAAAAGACATTTGATTTGTCAAAGATAATTTGTTAACATTTATTGGTTAATTAAATTCCCAACCAGCAATGAAATTAAATTTTCTATAGAATTTCCATAGAGCGTAAGAATTTTGTATGGTTGTATTTTTGATCAAAATCTCACGTTTAATTCTGTTTAAGTAAATTAGTAAATAATAAGTAATTGCGGGTGTTAAAGGGTATAAATTAGAGCTTTTTCAGATCATATTGGCTGCACTGTTGGCAATTTCACCACACTACATCATACAATAGATAACAACAAAAATACGAACTATAGACTAGACTATAAATTAGAACAAGGACTAGACTACAGACTAGACTTTAGAATGGACTATAGACTAGAAAAAGGACTAGACTACAGACTAGACTATAGAATGAACCATAGACTAGGAAATAGACCAGACTATAGACTAGACTAAGACTAGACTAGACTAGACTAGACTAGACTAGACTAGACTATAGACTAGACTATAGACTAGACTATAGACTAGACTATAGACTAGACTATAGACTAGACTATAGACTAGACTATAGACTAGACTATAGACTAGACTATAGACTAGACTATAGACTAGACTATAGACTAGACTATAGACTAGACTATAGACTAGACTATAGACTAGACTATAGACTAGACTATAGACTAGACTATAGACTAGACTATAGACTAGACTATAGACTAGACTATAGACTAGACTATGGACTAGACTATAGACTAGACTATAGACTAGACTATAGACTAGACTATAGACTAGACTATAGACTAGACTATAGACTAGACTATAGACTAGACTATAGACTAGACTATAGACTAGACTATAGACTAGACTATAGTCTAGTCTATAGACTATAGTCTATAGACTATAGTCTATAGTCTAGTCTATAGACTAGACTAGACTAGACTAGACTAGACTATAGACTAGACTATAGACTAGACTATAGACTAGACTATAGACTAGACTATAGACTAGACTATAGACTAGACTATAGACTAGACTATAGACTAGACTATAGACTAGACTATAGACTAGACTATAGACTAGACTATAGACTAGACTATAGACTAGACTATAGACTAGACTATAGACTAGACTATAGACCAGACTATAGACTAGACTATAGACTAGACTATAGACTAGACTAGACTATAGACTAGACTATAGACTAGACTATAGACTAGACTATAGACTAGACTATAGACTAGACTAGACTATAGACTAGACTAGACTATAGACTAGACTATAGACTAGACTATAGACTAGACTATAGACTAGACTATAGACTAGACTATAGACTAGACTATAGACTAGACTATAGACTAGACTATAGACTAGACTATAGACTAGACTATAGACTAGACTATAGACTAGACTATAGACTAGACTATAGACTAGACTATAGACTAGACTATAGACTAGACTATAGACTAGACTATAGACTAGACTATAGACTAGACTATAGACTAGACTAGACTAAGACTAGACTATAGACTAGACTATAGACTAGACTATAGACTAGGACTATAGGCTAGGACTATAGACTAGACTATAGACTAGACCTACAGACTATAGACTATAGACTAGACTATAGACTAGACTATAGACTAGACTATAGACTAGACTATAGACTAGACTATAGACTAGACTATAAACTAGACTATAGACTAGACTATAGACTAGACTATAGACTAGACTATAGACTAGACTATAGACTAGACTATAGACTAGACTATAGACTAGACTATAGACTAGACTATAGACTAGACTATAGACTAGACTATAGACTAGACTATAGACTAGACTATAGACTAGACTATAGACTAGACTATAGACTAGACTATAGACTAGACTATAGACTAGACTATAGACTAGACTATAGACTAGACTATAGACTAGACTATAGACTAGACTATAGACTAGGACTATAGACTAGACTATAGACTAGACTATAGACTAGACTATAGACTAGACTTAACTAGACTAGACTATAGACTAGACTATAGACTAGACTATAGACTAGACTATAGACTAGACTATAGACTAGACTATAGACTAGACTATAGACTAGACTATAGACTAGACTATAGACTAGACTATAGACTAGACTATAGACTCGACTATAGACTATACTATAGACTAGACTATAGACTAGACTATAGACTAGACTATAGACTAGACTATAGACTAGACTATAGACTAGACTATAGACTAGACTATAGACTAGACTATAGACTAGACTATAGACTAGACTATAGACTAGACTATAGACTCGACTATAGACTAGATTATAGACTAGACTATAGACTAGACTATAGACTAGACTATAGACTAGACTATAGACTCGACTATAGACTAGATTATAGACTAGACTATAGACTAGACTATAGACTAGACTATAGACTCCACTATAGACTAGACTATAGACTAGATTATAGACTAGTCTATAGACTAGACTATAGACTAGACTATAGACTCCACTATAGACTAGACTATAGACTAGACTATAGACTAGACTATAGTCGAGACTATAGACTAGACTATAGACTAGACTATAGACTAGACTATAGACTAGACTATAGACTAGACTATAGACTAGACTATAGACTAGACTATAGACTAGACTATAGTCGAGACTATAGACTAGACTATAGACTAGACTATAGACTAGACTATAGACTAGACTATAGACTAGACTATAGACTAGACTATAGACTAGACTATAGACTAGACTATAGACTAGACTATATACTAGACTATAGACTAGACTATAGTCGAGACTATAGATTAGACCTGACCATAAATTAAATTACATGTGGGACTATAATTTCATTCTGAGGAGGAAATTGCTATTAAAAATCAAACAATAATGGCATCATTTCCACAAACATGGGCGTAAACAATTAACTCCTAAACAGTTGCTTTAGCCCTAAAATAAGTACTTAACCAACAGGCCAAATTTGTCTATTAAATAGCACTCTAATATTACAAAAAAAAGAACACAATTTGCTATTAAATACCGCCTTAAAAGTAAACAAACAGTACTAAAAAAAGGTTATTATTACAACAGCATAATAATAATAATACTTTTACCCTAAAAACTGCTCTATCATTGTAATAGAAAAAATACCCTTTTTTCTTGATCCTTAAACGAAATGACACAATTTTTTCTTGCTTTTAAAAGGATTTATTTTGGAAAACTATTAACACATTACAACAAAATAAATGTTTTAAAAAGCCGACAAAAAGATTTCTAAAAACATAATTGCGAAAAGAATTAAAAGTAGAATTTTCTAGGTGGTCTGTTAAGATTTTCTTTACTTTAAAATAAATATTATTTTTATATAGAATTTTCTATATTAATTTTTCTCTATATGTTTATTTTTATTGTTTTGATTTATTGTTTATTTTGTGTAAATTAAATCAAAATTAAATGGCAATCAAGTGGAATCAGCAGATTTAATATTTTTATAACCAACACTTTTAAGCCTTAAGGGCCTGACCTGTTCTGGTCTGGCTGCAATATGTTCGTTATAAAATTTTGTTTAAAACAACCCTCTAATTTTAGAAAACCATCATCAACATGAACACTTGTTAATATGGTGTATTCTTTATCCCCTGTTATTTCAGAGTTTCAGTCTAGTTAGTTGTTAAATAAACAATTTGTGAATAAAAATAAAACCACTTTTAAAGTGGTAATAAGAATTTAGGGTGGCATTTACGCAAAAAAGGGCAATTTATATGAAAAGAAAATAGAAAATTATGATTATTATTACTAAGAGCATCTTTTTATTTAACAATTTTATCTAGTAATGGAAAAAAAACAGATTTAATTTAGTCAAAAATGCTTAGATGTTGTTTTATCTTTTCTCTGGCACTCTTTTTTTCGCAAAAAAACTTGGCCGCACTTTTTGAAGAACGTAATTAATAACAGCTTACTTAGTTTTTGTTATTGTTTCGTCTCTCACTTTGTCAAAGTTGTCCTATAACTTGGTAGCACCTTTTTGATAAATAATATTCAACAAATAGTTTTGGTTTTGTTTTCTTTTCTCTTACTTTTTTAAAGTGAGATTTGTTTAGATTGTTTGCTTAAACTACTTGACAGCACTTTTTAATCAAGTTATTTTAAGCGAAAAACTGTTTACATTATGTGAAAAATGCTTAGATGTTGTTTTATCTTTTCTCTGGCACTGATTTTTTCACTAAAAAACTTGGCTCCACTTTTTGAAGAACGCAACTAATAACAACTTGGTTAATTTTTGTTATTGTTTCGTCTCGCACTTTGCCAAAGTTGAAAATTATCTACATTTTTCGTCCTATAACTTGGTAGTACTTTTTTGACAAGTTTTAAGCCAAAAACTGTTTGTTTTATCTTCTTGTTGAAATGTAAAATTGTTTAGTTTATATAATTAAACTACTTGGTAGCACTTGAGGAACTAGTAATAAGCAAAAGAAAACTTAGATTTAGATTTATCACTTCTCTAAGTCGAACTTTAAATGTTTATAATACATGGCAGCACCTTTTAGAGCAAGCAATAAGTAAAAGAAAGCTTAAATTTAGTTGTTGTTGTTTCTTCTTTCACTTACTCCAATTTAAGATTGTTTACATTGTCTCCTTAAACTACTTGGCAGCACTTTATAAGTAATGTCTTCTATTTATAGTTAGTTATTTCTTTTTTCAACTTAACACCGATAAATAACGTAGTAGTTCCTCCAAAATTCATAATTGGAACTGAATTCTCCTTTCTAGGAAGTAATTAACACAAGCAAGTTCACCTTTTTTAGCTGTCTCTTCACTCACTTGTTTACATTGTCTCTTTAAACCACTTGGCAGCACTTTTTAACACTTTATAAGTAATACCGTTAGTAAAACCCTTAGTTTTTTGTGTTTTCAACTTAACGCCGCTAAATAACAGTATATTAGCTTTGATTTTAATTGAATTCTTCTCCAACTTAGTCAAAGTTAGAGTTATTTAGTTAAACTACTTGGCAGCACCTTACTAACAAGTAATTAACACAAAAATGTTTAGATTTGGTGATTATCTCTTCTCTCACTTGCTCAAAGTGAGGTTTGTTTACATTTTCTCCTTAAATTACAGCACAGTACTTGGATTGTTTACATTGTTCGCCAAAACTACTTGGCAGCACTTTTATAAACAATATCTTCAATTCAACGTTTAATTTAAAATTATATTAAACTGTTGTTTTAAATCCCCATACACCTTCAATTTATTTAAATAAATTGTCCTTAAAACATTTAACTTAATTCCCAAAATTCCTCCGTCTCCAACCCCCAGACCACTCAACATAATAGCCTCAAAACCTTAGGCAAAATCTAACACTACCTCTTAGTATTATTTTGTAACTATTAACATTATAATGTATTACAATACCTACAACATTCCTAATATTATACATAATACAAAATCTTAACACTATTGTCCACACATATTAACCTGCCTCAGGGTGCTTGAGGCTCAGTAACATTATTATTATGTATTATTATTGTTATGGCAAAAGGAAAACTCACTCCGTTTTTCAAATGTTAGCGTTAGTTAATAAGCCTAATTACCAAAGTAAATGTCCAATATTGTCAAACGCAACATATGTTTAAGGCTTTAAGTATTTGGCTTTAAGCTTAAGTAACTTAACAACCATACCATAAAACAACAGCTACTTTATAGGTAATATTGCCAAAAGGGTGGGTGTTTTTAAAAGGTTTTAAATAAATTATCACTTCAAAACATTTGTCACTTTAATTTGTTTGTTATCATATTAAGAAAAAAACAGTTTGCAGTTTGTTTACAAACTGCAAAAGAAAAAGGGGTGTTAAATTTGTTGCTTACTTAAATGTTAGCTTCACACTGAGCTAACACAAAAAAGTAATGCCAATTTTTCAGTATTTAAAAGCTTTTGAACTTATTTTATTTAAGTAATTTGTTAGTATAATATGTTTGTTTATAAAATCTCTCATAATTTTTATAATAAAAACAGATTTAACTTTAATAATTATATTGATTTAACTAATAATATAAAAACAAAGCAAAAAAAAACAACATTGATGAAAAAATTTACTTATTACTAAAACACATAAACATATTTAAACTTATGTATTAAAATATAATACATAGTATATGTTTATACATATATATGTATCTTTACTAAATTTCAATATGGCGCGGATTTTGGGTCTTAATTGTATAAATATTTTTACATATGCTTAATTATGTAACAATACACAAAACATATAAAAACAAGGCAAAAAACTTATGTTTGTTGTATGCATGTATATATAAATTTTAATTTTAATATCATTTAACGCTTGATTTGATATTTTTAAAATAAAATCAAAATGGCAAAAAAAACATATACATACATGCAGAAAATTCAGTTAACTAAATGTTATTAGCTATTAATGAAAATTAAAATATTGATTCACCTCTGTGGTGAGGAGGGGAGTGTGTGGTGGTCAAAGTTTACTATGTTTTGTTAGCTTATATTTGTTGCTAGTAATTAAAATTTTAATTTATTATAGTAAAAATTTCGGACAATTTTGTATTAGTTGTAAAAATTTAATAGGTTTAGTTTGTATTGTTTCAAAAATTAGGTTGAAAAACTATTAGAATATAACATAAGGTAACAATATAAAACAAAAACCACAAAGTTAATTTTGCCTCTTCTGTGGTGACACTACTTGGTAGCACCTTTTAAACTATTAAAGAGAAACTGCTGTGGATTGACTTATGTCCTTTTACTCAAAGTCAATAACGCTTACATGATCTTCTCAAACTACTTGGCAACACTTCTTTAACTAGTCCTAATCTCTCGCTCAAAATCAATATTGTTTATAAAGTACTTGGTAGCACTTTTTGTACAAAACTATATAAGCAAAACAGAGTTCAGATTTAACTTTTGTTTCTGATCCTATTTGTTCCAATTCTAAGAAATTGTCAAGAAAATGTCTAATGTCTTTTGTTTTGTTTCATCTTCCACTTGCACAATGGCAAATTTGTTTACATTGTAGTCAACAAAGATTTAATTGGCAGCACTTTTTTTAACACATAATTAACAAAATAACGTCCACATTTAACTTTTGTCTCTGCTCTCATTAGCTTCAAGTCAAATTTGTTTTCATGGTCTCTTGAAACTACTTGGCAGCACTTTTTAAGCAAGTAATCGTCTAGGAAATGCTTGTTTTTGTGTCTTCCCTCATTGCCTCAAAGTCAAGTTTGTTTACGTAGACTCATAAAACTACTGGGTATCACTTTTTGAGTATGTTATACACAAAAAACTGTTCAATTCTATCTCTCCACGAATAAATTTGTTTAGATTGTCTCTTGAAACTGATTGGCAGCACTTTTTAAGCATTTTAAAGTTAAAAATCATGATCAAATGTTGCTTTTGTCTTTTTTCTCATTTGTACAAAGACAATTTAGTTTACATTGTTTTTTTAAACTATTTGGCAGCGGTGTTTTAAGTAATTTATAACAAAATTAAGTAACAATTACAAAAATGCTTAGACTAAACTAGTTTCTCATCTCTCACTTACTGGCTTAAAGTACTTGGCAGCACTTTCCAAGCAAGTAAATGCTTAGTTGTTGTTTTCTCGCACTTGCTCAACGTAAGAATTGTTTACTTTGTAAGATGAAACAATTTGGCAGCACTTTTTAAGCAAATTAATAAAAAAACTTAATTTCTAAGGAAAATTGGTTTTAAAAAACTTAAAAGAAATTGAGTTAAATTAAAAATATTAATTTATGGAAATAAAAATGGCTTTAAAATCATTTAAATTATTAACAAATATATACATTTTGTTAAACATTTAATACATATCCTTTGTAAGTTTATTTAAACTCCCCAAACAGGCGTTTGCGTTAAAAAAAAAAACAATTTTTTTAGCTTTCAACTTTTTTTATTATTATTTTAAGGTCCGACACGTGTTTTAGCATTCTAATCCTATAATTTTAGTCACTAAAAAGCAGACACCACTTTTTAGCACAACTTTAAAAAAAATAAGCGAAAAATTTTACCTTAAAATTCATGTTTTATAACTGCAGGCTTTTAAAATAAACACATTTAACCAACTAACACGTGCTTTTTATTAAATAAACTTTTGGCAAAAAAAAATAATAATAGAAAATTTTTGGAAAAATTAAATAAACACAAATATTAAACGTTTTTATTATGACAATGATCAAAAAAATATTAGAAAAAATATATATGTATGTGTAATACTTTAAAGTAAATAGTGCTACCAATAAGTAAAATGAAAATCTATGAATTTTTCTTTTATTTTAGGGGTTAAAGCTTATAAAACGCTGATGCATATTATTTGTTGGCTGTGGCAGCAATAACACATGATGCTGCAACCAGCCTCTTGTTATTACTGTATAACAAAAAGTCCGTGGCATGAAATCCATAAAACAAACATGCCACAAGCAGTTGATTTTTAATTAACGTTCGTTACAGAAGCCTTGATAGTATTATAAAATCGAATACACACAAAAACACATGTATATTTGCATGTTCTAACGGGATTTTTTGTTTATTACCAAGATCTTTGGGTAAAGAGGATATAGTTATTAAAGAACAGAAGGCGTTTTATAAATGGTGGGCGAAGCCAATAGGGGATTTTTTTTTGTAAGTTTTCAAAAGAAATATTTTAGGATTTTTCTTACTTTTCTTATTGAAATTCTTCAAAAATGTTTGATAATTTTACAATAATTATAATTTTCTTTTAAAAATTTACTAATTCTGAAAGAGATCTTATCAAAAAACATCCATTTTACTGAAGAATATATTAGTGCCATATGTTTTTCTTTACATTTGCAAAAGTGCTGCCTATATTAACAAGAAAAGCAGCTGGCAGCCTTGCTACAATGAAAGGGAAATAACGGTTTAAGTTTTTTTATTATGGTAGGTAAATTTTGTACCTATTTAAAAGTTTTTTTTTTAATCTTTCATATTAGACAAAATTTAACCAAATTTCTCATGAATCTTTAATATTTTTTTTACAAAAATTCATGTTATAACGAAAATCTTAAACAAATATTACTTTTATCTATGCAAACTTCCGTTAAACATACCTATACAGCTTGTTTATCAATGATTGCAAAATACCTAGACTCTGGACAAAATATTCAGCAACAACATAACATCCAGGACAGTTTAAGTTCAACATCAGACGCATACCAATCCCACCAACCTCAAAAAGACAACAATAAATCCCTACCAAAAACAACAGAGTGAAAAAAATTTTAAGCATCATCAAAATTTATAAAAATGCTTGACTATACTACCTATAAAACGCCCACCCATAGGGTTATGTTACAGTATAAACGGGATTAAAAACTAACCGCTTACATATGTATGGATATGGCTTAAAATAACTGACCCCTTGGCCATGTATATAAACTACAACACGAACCATTTTGAGAAGATGAAAAATTTAAGCAAACAATAATATTTTGCCCAACGACCCACACCCACTTTAGAGACCCCCACCCCCCTTTTAAACTAACCATAAATGCATAAGTCATTATTGTATATGTTTGTAAAATGGAATTTTTTTATACTTTTTTTCTGCCAAAAAAATATTTTAGTCCACAATAATGAACCCATTAGAAAGGAATAAACACAACACAAAAAAAACATGTTTTGTTGAAAATTATCAAAATTTTGCGCTTCGTTAATCCCACCACATGTCATTTGATTACTTTGTCCATGACAGTGTAACGTAGAGAGGCAAGCAAACACACCAACAATGCTAATTACCTGCTAGTTTTTTGGGCAGAGAGCTAATAATGTAGGCTTTACTTGGTATTACTGCTGTTCTATATAGTGTTTTGCATTTTTAGCCTAAAATACCTAGAAACCTTTGTGTCATATCATAGTTTTACAACTGGTGAACATTTTGTTGACTATGTTCATGAGGTGGGAGGAGCGGGTTTTTATGTTATGTTATTGTCTGTGTTTGGTATTCCAAGGATGTGAGCTTTGAAAATCAAACAGGAAATTGATTAAAAGTTGCAGTATGGCAAATATTAGATACTTTTTGGTGAAATTTGCTCTGAAATTTCTTGGTTTCTTTAAAATAATCTTTAATATGCCTTAAGATTTAAATAACCAAGTTTAATCTATTTAACTTGTCAGTTTTGATTTCTCCTCTTTCAACTTTAGACTTGGCACTACTTTTTGAGCACGTAATTAGCAAAAGAAGCCTAGATTAGCTATCTGTGCTCAGTTTTTCCTCCTAAGATCGATAGCACTTTTAGAACAACTACTTGGCAGTCCTTTTATTTAAAGTACTTGTGATAATTGAATTATTTCGTTATCTATTTGATTCGATAACATTTTATTCAATATAAAGTTATTTTTTCTTTTTATTTCTTTTTACAAACGACTTGGCAGCACTTTTTGAACAAAAGAACTCTTTAATTTTGCTTTATATAAGTATTTCACTTTCACAGTATACATATATCAACTTTGTTTATATTATTTCCATAAACTACTTGGCAGCACTTTTTCATATCTAATACAAGGCATTATTGAATTGAAAATGTTATTCTTCTTTCTTTTAAAAGTTCAAATATTTTCTTCTTTTCTTTTTTAACACCTTTAAATTACTTGGCAGCACTTTTTTAAATAATTATTAGCAAAAGATCTCTTGGATTTTGCTGTTTTGTCTTCTTTCACTTTACAATATCAAGTTGGTTTATATTATAGACTTGCTACTACTTGGTAGCACTTTTTTAATGTAATATACATGGCATCCTTAGATAAATTCGTTGTTTAATTGATTTTACAATATTTCAATCAAATAAAATTTATTTTTTTCTTTTTATTTCTTTTAACAAATCGGGAAAAATCTTACTTTTTTGTGACACAATATTTTAATCAATTCAAACATATTTTTTCTTTTTCTTACTTTTTACAAATTGGAAAATTGTTCTCAAGATTTAAATCTGTTAAGATCTCATTTTCAAGTTTGTTTATATTATTTGTTTACTACTATTTGGCAGCACTTTTTCAACTAATCTTTCTGATATCATTGAATTAATCGCTTATAATTTGATTGTACAATCTTTTAATCAATTAAAACTTTGGTTTTTTCTTTTTATTACTTTTTATTTCTTCTATTTAAAAGATTAAATTTGTTGTTTTGATTTCAAAATAATAAAATAAATGCAAAAAAAAAATTTAAAAAAGTTTTTTTCTTACTAAAGAAGAATTAAAGCCTTAAGATTCTCTTGGTTAATTTTTTTATTTTTTTTTTATTTTTATGAAATTTTTTTGTAAAATCATTGTACTGCTACGATTACTAATTTATGTGGCTTCTAGTATTTAGCATATAGCAATATTATGGCCACTTAAAGTTTAAGCGTTTCTTTTTCTTTTTTTTTCCAATCATTTGTTGCTTTAACTTAAAGGGACTTTAAGAATATTGAAAATAAAACATAAGTGGTAATAATTACAGAAAATCTTTTTGATCGCTTGACTCTTTTACCTTAACAAAATGTAAATTTATCTTTTGTGATCAACAAAAAAGTAATATACACAAATACATATAGTATTTTTATTATTTAACTAACAAGTGGTTGTGGGGGATTCAAACAAAAAACAGTAGCTCATACAATTAACATAAATTACACTCAAGATCAATACAGAAAAGAAAACAAAACACACAAAAAAATCATAAAAAACAACAATAAGAGGCTACAAAATACAGCGGAGTCAATCATCCTGTAAAAATCGTTAAGTACACATTTAGAAAAAACACAAAAAGACAATACAAGTTAGGAAAGGGTATAGGTGCGCTGCTGCCACTGTTTGTTAATATTATATTTTTGTCTCTTTTTTTTAGGTAACCATACGTAGTAGTAAAAAAGAGAGAGAGAAAACTTGTTAGGGCTTGATATATAAAAAGAGGTTTTGTTAAATAAATAATTGTTTATTGTTTTGTTTACAAAATTCTAAAATTCTCATTGTATTAAAACATCAACAGCGTCATCATCATCCACAATATTTATCTAAATGATGAAGCTGAAATGTCAAAATAGTTGGCCACACAACAGCTCTTAGTTAATAAACTAAAACTCTCTTTTATTATGATTGTTACTCTCACTCTTAGAGAATTTATAAATGTCATCATCATCATCATCATTATCATTTGTATTGTGGCGGTCAAGCATTAAAATTCAAATACAACTAATCCCAAAACGGTCAAGTAGTATTTTGAGATGATTATTAAAACCCTGACTTTTTGAATATTTTGTTTTCTTAATTTTTTTAGTTTTTTTTACAAAATTAAATAAATATTAAAGATTTTAGAGAAAAAAGGAACCAAATCAAATAATATTTTTAAAATTTAAGAATTAGTTGGTGTGTGTTTGTTGAAGAACGTGTTTTTTAAAAATATTTAGCAGTTTGTTTCTATAAATTTCAGGAGGAGTGATTCACGTTTTTTAAAATATTAGTTTAATTTTATTTTAAACCAAAAACTGTCACGTCATGAAAGCGCCTTAAAAATTTGATTACTAATTTAACTTTTATAATAAATTCAAATTATGTAAATTAGTTTTAAATTGAAAATTTGTTAAAAAAACACTCGAATACTTATACATTGAAAGAAAATTGAGAAAATAAGAAGATAATTTGTTAAAAACACTATCTTTCCACAAAATTTTTAAAAATCAAAAAGTTTTTTAAAAATCGAATCACAAATAACTTTATAAAACAAATTTTCAAGATTATAATGTTGACAGTGTTAACATTTCTGAAGAAAAAGTTAAATTGAGCCGACAATTTAGCCGCCGTCGGTATTTTCTATAATAAGACGCCGTCGCCGACCAAAAATGGTTGCAACCGCCGCCGCCGTTCATTTAGCATCGGCTTGTATCTCTGGTTGACACCACTTTATATTATATCGCAGATGTTTTAGCCAGGATTCGAAGAATCAGTGTTGCTAATTTAGCTGTTTATCAGTTATTGGCATCACTACCACGAATGTAAACAAAACAAATTGTTCTTTTCACACTTTATAATAATTGGCATCACTATTGTAAATGTAAACAAACTAAATTGTACTTTTCACTCTGCTACTGCAAACTGTCAAAACATTTTAATCAGAAATCGAAACTAACACCTCTACATTATATCTTTTAAGAAATTTTAATAACTACAAACAAATTTCATCTTTAATAACCAAAAAAACTCTAATAATATAAATTTAAAAAAAATTCTTTGACATTTATTATAAATCTCTGGCTACTAGGCAACCTTAACACAGAACAGACAAGTTCAAAGGCTAAACATAAATCCAAAAGGGGCAAAAACATAAAACACAAGTTGTTACGTATTTGAATTCTGCTTTAATCAACATTTATTTGACAGTTTTGTTGACAAATAATTGTGACAATTCATGCATTTCCTGTCAAATTGCATTT
The DNA here is from genome assembly GCF_015586225.1 of Lucilia sericata. Classification (NCBI taxonomy): domain Eukaryota; kingdom Metazoa; phylum Arthropoda; class Insecta; order Diptera; family Calliphoridae; genus Lucilia; species Lucilia sericata. The sequence goes on along the minus strand of NW_023994536.1, from coordinate 226,770 downwards.
ATGTTAAAATATATATACTGTTATATAAATAGTATATAAAACATTAGTATATAATTTAAAAGTTTTTAGTATGAGTAACTTTACTATATATAAACAAATATTCCCCCTTTTTTCTGTTATGGTTATACACTCATCAGCTATTGTCTGATTTGTTAGAGAAATCTACTCTTATTTGAGATTTTGTTGAAAATACACTCGAAGAGGGTGTGTTTTTTTTGGTATTCCTGCAGCTTAATTTTATGCTGTCAAAGATGTTGTAATTCTCTGTTATATATGTACTTAGCTAGCATGTCAGGTCATGTCATACCTTGTTGCTGTAACATGTCTATCTGTTTGTATGTTAATTTTTACAGCAGGTGTCTGTGTGAAAATTTGGTTGGAATGTTTTGATGGTTTGTTTAATAACTCCTTGGGCTATACTAACAGCTTTTGTGCATTAATTATCCCAAAAAGCTTTATAGTTAATTATTTAAATGGAACTGTGTAGTATAGGATTTATAGGTAGGATTTGTGTGTATGTTAACATTAAATAATTTGTTAAAGGTTAATTAGGAAAATTATGATTTGATGTAAAGAATTTGGGACGTTATGGAAGTGACCGTCGGTCAAACTTAATAGACTTGTTGTCATCTATATTCAAGAGTTTTTAGGGATATAATAACCTGTTATGTTTGAGATTTGTCCTGACTTATGAGCTCAGTCTCATATCCATCCTTTCGAATGGTATCGGTTCCACGCAAGAGCAATAAGTGAAATTTCCTTCCAACCTTATATTTACTAGTAAAGAGTACAAAGTCTATTACAATTAGTCTGGATTTGTTATAATGAATATGAGTTGATTTAACAATGACCATCGGATCTTTGTAATAGAATCCAAGGTCTGAATTCTTAGGTAAATTCAGCCATCTTTTCGATCCAGATGAAATCAACTTTGTTAAATATATGTATATTGCCCGAGATTTCCCCAACTTTTAAGTTCAATCTCATGTTCCTCCCAGATATTAAAAGGCATCGGATAGTATCAGTTGCATTTTAGAGTGGGATCCTATTGGAAGGACTTTTGTTACTCCTTTCAAGCTAGTTACTTAGTTTGTTAGTTAGTAATTAGTTAGTTACTTTAGTTAGTTAGTTAGTTAGTTAGTTAGTTAGTTAGTTAGTTAGTTAGTTAGTTAGTTAGTTAGTTAGTTAGTTAGTTAGTTAGTTTTAGTTAGTTAGTTCGTTAGTTAGTTAGTTAGTTAGTTTAGTTCGTTAGTTATTAGTTTAGTTAGTTAGTTCGTTAGTTAGTTAGTAGTTCGTTAGTTAGTTAGTTAGTTAGTTCGTTCGTTCGTTCGTTAGTTCGTTCGTTTCGTTCGTTCGTTCGTTGTTAGTTCGTTCTTCGTTCGTTCGTTAGTTCGTTCGTTTGTTCGTTAGTTCGTTGTTCGTTCGTTCGTTCGTTGGTTTTTTCGTTCGTTCGTTCGTTCTTTCGTTCGTTCTTTTCGTTCGTTCGTTCGTTAGTTCGTTCGTTGTTCGTTCTTTCGTTTCGTTCGTTCGTGTTCGTTCGTTCGTTCGTTCGTTCGTTCGTTAGTTCGTTCGTTCGTTCGTTCGTTCGTTCGTTGTTCGTTTCGTTCGTTCGTTCGTTCGTTCGTTCGTTCGTTCGTTCGTTCGTTCGTGTTCGTTCGTTTCGTTCGTTCGTTCGTTCGTTCGTTCGTTCGTTCGTTCGTTCGTTCGTTCGTTCGTTCGTTCGTTTCGTTCGTTCTTTCGTTCGTTCGTTCGTTCGTTCGTTCGTTCGTTCGTTCGTTCGTTCGTTCTTTCGTTCGTTCGTTCGTTCGTTGTTCGTTCTTTCGTTCGTTCGTTCGTTCGTTCGTTCGTTCGTTCGTTCGTTCGTTCGTTCGTTCGTTCGTTCGTTTCGTTGTTCGTTGTTCGTTCGTTCGTTCGTTTCCGCGTCTTTAGTGGGAATCGAACACACGACCTTTGGTACGGCAGACCCTTCCGCAAGTTAAGTCTCTCATAAATAACGAATTCTTTGCCACATTCCACTTGATAGAAAGGAACTACAAAATTCGCTAGATAGTTACTTTGAACATCAAATTTTCCTTCCTTCAACTTGCCACTTTTTCCTTTAAATTTCCTTAACAATGTCCCTTTTCGTCTTCCACATTAAACATTTCCCATTTTCCTTCCTTTACTATACCATAGAGCTTTTAAACATTTGTTATTTTAAATTTAAAAATAATTTTCTTGATATTCTTATATTATCATAGGATAATAAATGTTAAAGGAGATCAAGTGCTTCATCATCATATAACTCTCATCATAATACAACAATTCTTTAACAAAATAATTTCCATATGGCCAAGAAAGGAAGAAAAAATAGCACACAGAGTTTTTTCTCGTTCTACAGCCAACAGTTTTATACTAGGAATCACTACTACTTGACTCGATTCCTTTGACTGTTATTTTAATAAATTTAGTCGATTTGCTAAATAAACACAAAAACCACCAACCTCACCCCCAATACTCCTACTTTATACAATTTATTATTATTATTTTTTTTTTTTTTTTTTTTTTTTTGAAAAATTTGTTCTGTTTATTATAAAACATTGTGGGAATTTTTGCACTCAGTGTTTATGTTGGTAAAGTTTTGTTGCCTTTTTTTCTTTCTACCAATTTAAAAGTGCAATTTTCAATTGATATTTATGCAATATTGTTCATTTGTATATTTATTGTATAAACAAATTTCTCTAAATGTTTAGTAAATATATACAAATTTGTTTTTTTTTTTTGTGGTAATTATTCTATATATTTCAACATTTATACAAATCGCAATTGTATTTATGTGCTGAACTCAAATAAACATTGAAAAAGAGAGAAAAACTTGTTGAAACAATAACAATAATAATAATATTGGAAAAATAATAATTGAAAATATTTATGAAAACATTTATTTACAAAAAAAAGAGATTCAAGAAAAAAACAATTACCTAAAGTTTATTATTTATTTGTAAATATGAAATTCTGAATGAGTTTTAGCCTGCTAATGGCAGAAGAGGGAGAGTAAATTTTGGAAATATTTGTTAAATTATAATTGTTATTTTCACACCCTGATTTAGGTGGTATTGTTAGCTTTACACTATTTTTTTTATAAATTTAAAAAATTTTAGAAATCTTAATTACTTCTTGTCTAATAATATGCCATTTCTTAGAAATCGGATCTATAGATTAGGTGCAACACATTCACAAACTTTGATTTTAAACAATGTTGCCAAACTTAGCTTATAAAGAAAACAAATAATTAAACATAGTGGCAACTTTACAAGCAATTTTTAGCTCCACCCCACTAGAAAAAACAAACGGGCAAATGAAATCATTAAAGTCCATAAATGAACCCTTAACTAAACAAACATAAAAATGAGAAAAAGTTAAAACTCACATAAAAAGGGTGGAGTAAATTAATACTCCTTTAAAGAAAAATAAAAAAAACCCACAATATGCCAAGGAGATGGTAACCAAGAAACTTTTTTCCAACAATATAAAAAATACAAACAACAACATTTTAATAAATTTAATTACAATTAGCTATAATTAAAAGCCTAATTAGCTATAAAAACTGTTGCTACTTTGCAACACCCTCTAAAAAAGACAAAAGAAAAAGTTGCGAAGAAAAAAAATAAAGAAATAAAAATTCTTCTTACAATTTGTTTAACAAGAATTGTTAAGTAAATACAGGATAAAAGAAAGAAGAAGAAAAAAAAAACAAATGGCGTTATTAGGTTTAACCTTTGGTAAGCAGGCAAATCTGAAAAAGACTACAAGCTATAACATATACAACGGGGCTTGCTTGTCTTATAAGAAGGAAATCGTGGTTGTCTAGGCAACCATTTAGAGATTGAAAAAATGTAAATTTAAAAAAAAAAGATAAAATATAAACGCGAAACCTTATATATGTTCTACAAAAGAAAAAATACATTAACTTCCCCACCATTAGGAAACTTATGAAACATAACCTTAAAAATGGAAAAAAAATACTAGCATGAAACGCGGATATGACATGTTATATAAAGAAATCGAAAAAAAAGTAGGAAAAAAAATAGTAGTAAGAGTATGAAAGTAAACATAAATATGTTATAACAAGTAGTTTTATGGAAATTTTTTAATTTGAAAAACGGATGAAAGTGTTTTTGAAGCCATATTTATAAGGTTTTTGTTATAACAAGCTCAAATGCTAGCAATACGAAAAATAAATCATAATAATGCTTTCATAATGTTTAAGAAAATTACGCAAAACTCTATTACAACAACAGCAGTTCTTTAACAAAAAGCAGCCCTCAATATGAAATAAATTTAAATATTTAAGAGATTTTTTTCCAAAAAAAAAAAAAAAAAAATACACTTAAAACCACATAACCTAGTTATAAACTAATTAACAAGCAATTTGCATTGTTACTTTCACACTCTAGTAGGGGACAGTGTTGCCTATTATGTCTATTTCAAAGCGTGAAAGTTACAAGCCATAATATAAACAACATAACAAAACTTAAGCTATTTCTTTTGGCAAATCTCTTCAAACATTTTTTTCTTAATATTTCTTTCTAATTTTTATAAACAATTTTTTCTTTTTATTTCTTTAAACCTTAACTAATAAATTTTTTCTTTTTATTTCTGTTTTACTTTTAGGTTTGGTTTAAAAATCGTCGTGCCAAGTGGCGTAAACAGAAACGTGAGGAACAGGAACGTTTACGTAAACTGCAAGAGGAACAATGCGGCGGTAGTGCAAATCCCAATAGTAATGTTAACAATAATACGGGTATAGTCAATCTTAAATGTACACCCGAGGATTTTGTTACACAACTGCAAATTAAATCGGATCCCAACTATAGTGAGGGAGATGAATCTGATTGGAAGTAGCATAAGATCATTTTTCTTTAAAACACAATAAGATATTAGTTAAATATATTGTAAATAGTCCTATCAAATGAAATTGTAAATTTATTTAAAATTAAAACTGTCAGCTGTCATTTAAAGTCATCTTCAAAAAAAAAAAAAAACACTTCCTCTGCCTAATCATAAGTTTTTTTTTGTACTAATAAGTATTTGTAAATATTTTTGTTGTTTTTTATATATATATAAATACTAATATTTTAATTTAAATTGTAATTTTTGTTATATATTTAACTAATTTATCTTAATTTTAAATTTATATTTAATATTAGTATAAATCCCAATAAACATTTAACTTACAATTGTAATAAATATTTTTTTCTTTGAATTTCATTATTTTCCTTTTAAAATGGATAAAATCCTTTATAGCCCTTTTTTACTCATAAAAAAGTTTAAAATATTTACTTTTCTATAATTGCAAGTTAAATGTTTGTTAAATCAAAAAAAAGTCAGTGTGAGTTTTTAATGTAAGTTTAAATTAAATAATGAAAAGAAATAACAAAAAAATAACAAATAAAAATTAAATAATTATAACAAATTAAAAAGAAAATAGTGTTTAAAAAGTTATTGATCTAAACGTATGGTGGCCTCCGGTAGGTTAGTGGTTAGTGTTCTAGTCTGGTAGACCGGAGGTGGTGTGTTCGATTCCCACCTGAGGCACTGGTTAAGGAGCGCACAACAGGCCCGAGGACTAGGTGTATTTCTTAGGATTTGATGTATATACATCCTCCTTTCAAACTAACTAATGGTTTGAAATGGTCGAATGGGATTGAAGTTGGTTTGGGACTGAAATGGTTTATCGACAAAACGCTGCAATAAAACGGTCGTATAATTTTGCCTCTTCAGTCATTTTTGTGTGAAGGAAGTTTTATGAATAAAAGAGCCTAGATGTTTTGAATTGACAAAGATATGGTGATAACCATCCAACCCAAAGATTATCAGATACATTATCTTGTGCTGTAATTTAGCAGGAAAAGGCTTAATGTAGCGAAGTTAGTATTCGAAATACCCTTGCTTCCGGCCGAAGGCCTTATATCTTGACACTCGTTTATGGAAATACAGTAATGTAAAATCAAGATCATTTCTATCCGGTAAAAAGTTCATCTTTCTGAAATTCTAATAAAATATTCCAATACATTTCAGTATTAAAAGTGTCAGGGTTCATACAACACTTTTAAAAGTATGACTCTTTTTTAGGTTAAGGTTAGGTTGAAAGGAGAATCCTATGTTTTACACATATCCATATCAGATCCGTGGAACTTTTTACTGTGAATCGCAAAATTTGCATCGAAAAACCTTAATCCATAATTAAATCTAATTTCGGCGAAAGCCTGTCAATGACAGATAAAGTGTTCTTAAGCTTCACTATCCTCTTCGCAAGATCAAGATTTGTTTGTATGCGCTCGCGTAATACGCACGTAAACCTTTATGTCCATGAACGATCAAACTAAACTCAGTTTCTTGGGCGTAGTTCCTTACAATCTTTCTTAGGGCTGTAGCATAACATCACTCCTATTGTATTCAGATCTACCTTTGATGAACTCCTGATATGCCAGAGAAAGGTATTCTGAAGAATGTAAAGTATATTTTTTCAGAGTCCGCTGGTATAATTGTGCCCGTAAACCTTTTATGTCTAGTTAGAATAAATCAATGGACGGCTTCTCGTCCTCTAGAAGAACGAAGTAATTGTATGATCCAGGTATGCGGTCGAAAGCCAGCTTGCGCATCCTTAAGTAATTTGTCTAGAGATGAACAGGTTATAGTGTTTTTTTTTATAAAAATGGTCACTATCTATCACAGTCTTTGGTCAGTCCTCACTTGGGGCTTTGTTCCTTTTCAACCATCAAATGACGGCTACGTCAAGGATCTCTATTCGTACAGCTGAATATTTATGGGAATCCCCTTCTTACTTGACGCTCCCTTGCCATCAAATGACTGCTATGGTAGGCAGAGAAACAAGCGGACGCAAAATGATCGGCGGCGCTACCATTTTTGGTCGACGACGTGTGCTTATTATAAAAAATACCGGCGGCTAAATTGTAGTCTCAATTCAACTTTTTCTTCAGAATATCTGTATAATAGTATATCATTGGTACGGTAGTGTGATTTCCAAAAGTACCTTATTATTTTCTTTTACGTTGATAAGAAGGTTGCTGTCTCTATCCTTCACTTTAAGATAGCAGGGATGTACTCTATTACCTCTGGTCTTTGCGTTAGATTTTGACAACGTTATATCTAAAGTTTGCTAGAAAAGAAGAGGACACCAACATCTCAAAGATCTCGAATTCGCAGATTATGTTTGTCATATATCCCACAGTCAAAGCGATGTGCAGAGCAAGGTGAAAGATTTAGTCATCCATTCTAAAGGCGTTGGCCTGGAAGTTGACATTCAAAAGACGAAGGACATGGGTATGAAGAGAAATTGTATTAATTGGGCTGCATAATGTCAACATAAGGCGGCGTAAAGACATATGTAAGCTTTAAATATAGCAAAGCTAGAGCGGATTTCGGTTGGTTGAACAAGATATGGAGAGCACACAGATATACATACCAAGTTGGGAATATACAAATATTCATGTGTGAAACAACCTTACTTTATGAAATCGAGACATGGCTTACATCAGTAGCAATAATATGAAATATCCAAACGGCGATTAAAAGTCACTCTTAATAGACATTCCTAAAGAAATTCAATGTATGAATTGACCACATTGGGCCGTTTACATGACATATTCCTAGGGGAAGGACTACTCACAACAGCAATCTTCCGACGACTTGGAATTTCAGTTATTGAAGAATTTTACATTTACCTTAGTTATTCTTTTTCTATTGAACTCTAAGTTTCTAGTATAACAGTTGCTCTACTGTTATAATAGACACCATTAAAAAAGTTAATAACTTTAAAGATTTTATGAAAAATATTAAACTTTCATAAATACTTAACTGTAATCGAACATACCTACTACATTGAATACAATACAAATGACAATTACTTAGGCAACTACTACTGCAATTGTACTATGTAATCGATCCTATTGTTAGTTGTTAACGAGCACAAAATATTGATGATGTTGTTGTTTGTGGTCAGACCTTAAATTCTACAATCTACATATAGTTGTTTGACCTTTTTCTATGAAATTGTTTTGTATTACGAGGATTTTATATTCTATTTGCATGTTTTGGGATGAAAGATGGGAATGCTAACACAACAAGGATGAGTTTAAAAAAGTACTTTTTGTATAAAAATTTTAGTGCCATAACTTTTCAATTCTGTAGAATCCTAAGAGGAGTTTTATACAATTTATTTTACGATCTGTACACTATTTATGTACAATATTATACAATAATTTCCCATTTTGCATAAAGTACCAAAAGAAAAAAACTGTGGCAACTGCATTACTTAACACTCCTAGTACAAAAAGTTTCTGATTGTCATTTTTACACTTTATACTCCTTCTTGTCTCTGCATATTTTTTTGTATGGAATTTTTATTTGATATTGTAATATTTGACATGTGTAGCCATACCTACGATTGTAAGAGTGTATGTAAATGTTTGTAAATGTCCAATTATTTCTTTTATACAATTTCCTTTGTAAAAAAAATTACATGTATTTTTCTATAGGATTCGATTATTATGACAAGTTTTTTTATAGTTTCTATAGTTGTTAGAGCATGAGTCACAGAAATATACAAATTAGTTCCTTAGATTGTTGAAAGTTTACAAATTTGGGAAAAAACAGGCTTTATTCTTCACTGATATGCATTTTATATAAAAACTTTCCTCGAATATAAAATAAAATATAACTGGATTTTTTATTAGATACGACGTTTATTTATAAAACAATATGTAGAGGGATATGACGTAGAACCGTTCTAGAACTGAACTAGAACTGAACTAGAACTGAACTAGAACTGAACGAGAACTGAACTAGAACTGAACTAGTACTGAACTAGAACTAGAACTGAACTAGAACTGAACTAGAACTGAACTAGAACTGAACTAGAACTAGAACTAGAACTGAACTAGAACTGAACTAGAACTGAACAAGAACTGAACTAGAACTGAACTAGAACTGAACTAGAACTGAACTAGAATTGAAGTAGAAGTGAACTAGAATGGAAGTAGAAGTGAACTAGAACTGAACTAGAACTGAACTAGGACTGAACTAGAAGTGAACTAGAATGGAAGTAGAAGTGAACTAGAACTGAACTAGAACTGAACTAGGACTGAACTAGAACTGAACTAGAACTGAACTAGAACTGAACTAGAACTGAACTAGAACTGAACTAGAACTGAACTAGAACTGAACTAGAACTGAACTAGAACTGAACTAGAATTGAACTAGAACTGAACTAGAACTGAACTAGAATTGAACTAGAACTGAACTAGAACTGAACTAGAACTGAACTAGAACTGAACTAGAACTGAACTAGAACTGAACTAGAACTGAACTAGAACTGAACTAGAACTGAACTAGAACTGAACTAGAACTGAACTAGAACTGAACTAGAACTGAACTAGAACTTAACTAGAACTGAACTAGAACTGAACTAGAACTGAACTAGATCTGAACTAGAACTGAACTAGAACTGAACTAGAACTGAACTAGAACTGAACTAGAACTGAACTAGAATTGAACTAGAACTATACTAGAATTGAACAAGAAGTGAACTAGAACTGAAGTAGAACTGAACTAGGACTGAACTAGAACTGAACTAGAACAGAACTGGAAACTGAGTTCGTTAGTTAGTTAGTTAGTAGTTAGTTAGTTAGTAGTTAGTAGTTAGTTAGTATTAGTTAGGTTAGGTAGTTAGTTAGTTAGTTAGTTAGTTAGTTAGTTAGTTAGTTAGTTAGTTAGTAGTTTGTTAGTTAGTTAGTAGTTAGTTGTAGTTAGTTAGTTAGTATTAGTTAGTTAGTTAGTTAGTTAGTTAGTTAGGTTAGTTAGTTAGTTAGTTAGTTAGTAGTTAGTTAGTTAGTTAGTTTAGTTAGGTAGTTAGTTAGTTAGTTAGTTAGTTAGTTAGTTAGTGTAGGTTAGTTAGTTCGTTAGTTAGTTATTCGTTAGTTAGTTAGTTCGTTAGTTAGTTAGTTAGTTAGTTAGTTAGTTAGTTAGTTAGTTAGTTAGTTAGTTAGTTAGTTAGTTTGTAGTTTAGTTAGTTAGTTAGTTAGTTAGTTAGTTAGTTAGTTAGTTAGTTAGTTAGTTAGTTAGTTAGTTAGTTAGTTAGTAGTTAGTTAGTTAGTTAGTTAGTTAGTTAGTTAGGTTAGTTAGTTAGTTAGTTAGTTAGTTAGTTAGTAGTTAGTTAGGTTAGTTAGTTAGTTAGTTAGTTAGTTAGTAGTTAGTTAGTTAGTTAGTTAGTTAGTAGTTAGTTAGTAGTAGTTAGTTAGTTAGTTAGTTAGTTAGTTAGTTAGTTAGTTAGTTAGTTAGTTAGTTAGTTAGTTAGTTAGTTAGTAGTTAGTTAGTTAGTAGTTAGTAGTTAGTTAGTTAGTAGTTAGTTAGTTAGTTAGTTAGTTAGTTAGTTAGTTAGTTAGTTAGTTAGGTAGTTAGTTAGTTAGTTAGTAGTTAGTTAGTTAGTTAGTTAGTTAGTTAGTTAGTTAGTTAGTTAGTTAGTTAGTTAGTTAGTTAGTTAGTAGTTAGTTAGTTAGTTAGTTAGTTAGTAGTTAGTTAGAGTTAGTTAGTTAGTTAGTAGTTAGTTAGTTAGTAGTAGTTAGTTAGTTAGTTAGTTAGTTAGTTAGTAGTTAGTTAGTTAGTAGTTAGTTAGTTAGTTAGTTAGTTAGTTAGTAGTAGTTAGTTAGTTAGTTAGTTAGTTAGTTAGTTAGTTAGTAGTTAGTTAGTTAGTTAGTTAGTTAGTTAGGTAGTTAGTTAGTTAGTAGTTAGTTAGTTAGTTAGTTAGTTAGTAGTTAGTTAGTTAGTAGTAGTTAGTTAGTAGTTAGTTAGTTAGTTAGTTAGTTAGTTAGTAGTTAGTTAGTTAGTTAGTTAGTAGTTAGTTAGTTAGTTAGTTAGTTAGTTAGTTAGTTAGTTAGTTAGTTAGTTAGTTTAGTTAGTTAGTTAGTTAGTTAGTTAGTTAGTTAGTTAGTTAGTTAGTTAGTTAGTTAGTTAGTTAGTTAGTTAGTTAGTTAGTTAGTAGTTAGTTAGTAGTTAGTTAGTTAGTAGTTAGTTAGTTAGTTAGTTAGTTAGTTAGTTAGTTAGTTAGTTAGTTAGTTAGTTAGTTAGTTAGTTAGTTAGTTAGTTAGTTAGTTAGTTAGTAGTTAGTTAGTTAGTTAGTTAGTTAGTTAGTTAGTTAGTTAGTTAGTTAGTTAGTTAGTTAGTTAGTTAGTTAGTTAGTAGTTAGTTAGTTAGTTAGTTAGTAGTTAGTTAGTAGTTAGTTAGTAGTTAGTTAGTTAGTTAGTTAGTTAGTTAGTTAGTTAGTTAGTTAGTTAGTTAGTTAGTTAGTTAGTTAGTAGTAGTTAGTTAGTTATTAATTTATTTCATATATCATTCCCTACTGTACTAAAACCTATGTATCAAATTACCTAAAGATCTAAACAAATAAATACAAACGGGAACAACCAAAATTACTACCGTAAAAATTAAATCGGAATAAATTTCTTGGTTTGTTTACACTTCTCTGTTCCTGTTTAAACATACGAGTAGTTTTATTTTTAATGATAAACTAGAATACAAGTAAAGAAATTTTATGGTTGACAAATATTTGTAAATTTTTACACGAACTATTAACAACGATAAAATGCCACAATCACAAGACAAATATGGAGGCTCAAAACATTGAAAGCCTCATCCAGGACACACACAAATTTCCTAAATTACATGTGGCCCGTTCTCATTTGCGTTCTTATACATACATCCTTGGATAAATAGTTATGGTGGTAGCAATTTATGAAATTTAATATCTATGAGGTTGCACTCATCCATCCATCCATTCCAACAAAAAACATTTCCAAAAAAACAAATATTTAAAATGCAAAACTCAGTTAGCAAACAAACAATTACTACAATGACAACAAATTTCGAATGAAAGAACAAACGGCTGACTGAATACTACAACAAGGGATGAGTACAAACAACTTTGGATTGGCTGCAAAAAGAATGCTTGTTGTAGTTTTAAATACCAAACCAACTTTGTTTGCAGCCTTTCCAGACAATTATGTATCTCCATTAAATTAGTAAATTTATTTTGTAAATATAGACTGTAGTTTTATGGCATTTAGGGCGAGTGATTTTATTTAAATTGTCATTTATAAAGAATGACTTACATGGTATTTATATTAGAATTCCCTTAAGATCTTCAAAGAGAGACTTTTAAATAAAATATAGGCTTGGGCTATTTCCAAGACAGTGGAACTATTGCAAGGACTACAAAAATAGTGTAAAAACCTAGGTTATTATCAAAATTTTAGTTCCGCTTTAGTCCTGGAAGGGATTGCATTCGATAACACAAAAAATCATATATAAATCTTTCCTACATGTATTATATTATTTAATTTAAATACTCTTCCTTTAGAAAAATCAATACCTACTTATATTTGACCCATTTAGATAAAATACATGAAATAAAATCTTTATAAATATTTTATATAATAAATATTTAGCAAAAATATGATATGGATAAATGTGCTGCAATTTTGTTTGTTTAAATAAAGGTACATAACATATAAATATGTATGTATTAAAATATTTCAATATGTATCGATTATAAAATTAATTTAATTTTTTAATCTTAAACTCCAGGCTATTTTGATATTAATCTCTTGTAAAATACACATATACATACATATTATGTACGTAGATTTATTATATAGTTGATGTGTAGGTGAACAATTTATTTCAAAATGAATATTCTATAATTTTATTATTTTATTATATTATATTATATTTATATGTATGTATGTATGTATGTATGTATGTATGTATGTATGTATGTATGTATGTATGTATGTGTATGTATGTATGTATGTATGTATGTATGTATGTATGTATGTATGTATGTATGTATGTATGTATGTATGTATGTATGTATGTATGTATGTATGTATGTATGTATGTATGTAGGTATGTATGTATGTATGTATGTATGTATGTATGTATGTATGTATGTATGTATGTATGTATGTATGTATGTATGTATGTATGTATGTATGTATGTATGTATGTATGTATGTATGTATGTAGTATGTATGTATGTATGTATGTATGTATGTATGTATGTATGTATGTATGTAGTATGTATGTATGTATGTATGTATGTATGTATGTATGTATGTATGTATGTATGTATGTATGTATGTATGTATGTATGTATGTATGTATGTGTTGCATAATATGATTATCTTTGCAGTTTTGTGTGTGAAAATCTAGTTATAGTTACAAGGGAAATTAAACGTTAAGTTCTAGTTCAGTTCTAGTTCAGTTCTAGTTCAGTTCTAGTTCAGTTCTAGTTCAGTTCTAGTTCAGTTCTAGTTCAGTTCTAGTTCAGTTCTAGTTCAGTTCTAGTTCAGTTCTAGTTCAGTTCTAGTTCAGTTCTAGTTCAGTTCTAGTTCTAGTTCAGTTCAGTTTTAGTTCAGTTCTAGTTCAGTTCTAGTTCAGTTCTAGTTCAGTTCTAGTTCAGTTCTAGTTCAGTTCTAGTTCAGTTCTAGTTCAGTTCTAGTTCAGTTCGTTCAGTTCTAGTTCAGTTCTAGTTCAGTTCTAGTTCAGTTCTAGTTCAGTTCTAGTTCAGTTCTAGTTCAGTTCTAGTTCAGTTCTAGTTCAGTTCTAGTTCAGTTCTAGTTCAGTTCTAGTTCAGTCTCTCTAGTGTTCAGTTCTAGTTCAGTTCAGTTCTAGTAGTTCAGTTCTAGTTCAGTTCTAGTTCAGTTCTAGTTCAGTTCTAGTTCAGTTCTAGTTCAGTTCTAGTTCAGTTCTAGTTCAGTTCTAGTTCAGTTCTAGTTAGTTCTAGTTCAGTTCTAGTTCAGTTCTAGTTCAGTTCTAGTTCTAGTTCAGTTCTAGTTTAGTTCTAGTGTCAGTTCTAGTTCAGTTCTAGTTCAGTTCTAGTTCAGTTCTAGTTCAGTTCTAGTTCAGTTCTAGTTCAGTTCTAGTTCAGTTCTAGTTCAGTTCTAGTTCAGTTCTAGTTCAGTTCTAGTTCAGTTCTAGTTCAGTTCTAGTTCAGTTCAGTTCTAGTTCAGTTCTAGTTCAGTTCTAGTTCAGTTCTAGTTCAGTTCTTCTAGTTCAGTTCTAGTTCAGTTCTAGTTCAGTTCTAGTTCAGTTCTAGTTCAGTTCTAGTTCAGTTCTAGTTCAGTTCTAGTTCAGTTCTAGTTCAGTTCTAGTTCAGTTCAGTTCTAGTTCAGTTCTAGTTCAGTTCTAGTTCAGTTCTAGTTCAGTTCTAGTTCAGTTCTAGTTCAGTTCTAGTTCAGTTCTAGTTCAGTTCTAGTTCAGTTCTAGTTCAGTTCTAGTTCAGTTCTAGTTCAGTTCTAGTTCAGTTCTAGTTCAGTTCTAGTTCAGTTCTAGTTCAGTTCTAGTTCAGTTCTAGTTCAGTTCTAGTTCAGTCTCGTTAGTTAGTTCAGTTCTAGTTCAGTTCTAGTTCAGTTCTAGTTCAGTTCTAGTTCAGTTCTAGTTCAATTCTAGTTCAGTTCTAGTTCAGTTCTAGTTCAGTTCTAGTTCAGTTCTAGTTCAGTTCTAGTTCAGTTCTAGTTCAGTTCTAGTTCAGTTCTAGTTCAGTTCTAGTTCAGTTCTAGTTCAGTTCTAGTTCAGTTCTAGTTCAGTTCCAGTTCAGTTCTAGGTCAATTCAAGTACTGATTTTAGTTTACTCGTATTGAATGTCTCGCTCATGGACGTGGACTCCTACTAGAGAAGACATGATACATAATCAGGCGTTGTAGAAATGATTAATGGAACTAATACTTTTTGGGGGTTTAATAACTTGTTCCCAAATTTCTCTCTATAACTGTTTGAATGACAAAAGAAAACTGTTGAAGTTTTTACAACATACATAATTTATTATATCTTGAATTTATAATATTTCTATGTACACAAAACAGTATATATTTTGTATTTAGAATAAGTACATAGCATAGTTGATATATGTCAGTAAATGTTAATGAAAATATGTAGTTTTTTTTTGTATACACAATCTTTATATTTTAATACCAAAACGCCTCGAGATTTTTATTGTAGCGACAGAAGTCCATAAAGTAATTGAAGGATTAAAAGCACCTCACGTAATCTGTATTATAAATTGTGATTACAAAAGTGTAAAAAGATGATAATGAAGTATTTTATTGAAATGGCTTAAATTATTGGAAACAAAGTAGAAAGAAAGAGAAAGCTAGTTAAAGAATTACTAGCTTAGCTATTAGACGCCATTTTAAACAGATATTTAGAATAGAATTTGTAAAGTTTGGAGAATAAAGTTTAGGTTTAAAAATTTTCTACTTTATAAAATTTTGCATAAAAATAATTAAAAATGATTAACATTTTCATATTTCAATGCATTTCTTATGCCCCCACAAAAATGGTAACTACATTTTTAATTTTCAATTAATACTTTCACACCTCAAACATATAATATTTCTTTTTTATCCCGATTTTTTCTCTTTTTGTAAATTTACTTTAGTTAATGAAGCGAATTCGTAATGAATGTATTTATACATATTTATATGATGAGTGTATGAATGATACAATTTTTTCTCTTATGGTGAGAATACCAAATTCCCTATAGTCTTTACTTTGTAAGGACTATATAGAAACAGGAAAGACCAAAAAAAATTGCATAAATAATATAAAATATACGAGTATACATATGAAAAGGCGTCAGTTCATTGTTGCATTGATATTTGCAATTGTAAAACAGAAGAAGTTGGGCTACTCATAGGCTATCCTGAAAATTTAACCACCATACTCCTGTTCTCCTTCTTTTCATTGGAGAGAGTGGGAAATGTAAGCTATAAATTCCGTTTGTCCTCATTCACCACCTTTTCCCATAGAAGATTAATATGTACATCTATTTGAACGCCATTATTTGCCAAGAATTCCGCGATTAGCAGTTGCTATATTTGTTACAGTTTGACAATGGACGATAATTGTTTCCTGGGGAAAAAACTTTCAGTTTATACAGCTGTCGCTGAGATGATAACATTCGCCCGCGTAGGACTCGGTTCGTACCGAACCAAAGTCGTTTCCACGACTTGGAGAATAAGTGTAATGGACGGCTCTAAACATCGGTAATTGGAATTAAAGCTATGATAACAAAACTAAAGAACTAAAGAAGCCCAACCACAACTTTGCAACTTCCGCTTTCACCAATATGAATGGTTTGTTTCTGCAACTTCAGTTCAAAATTCAAATTCGCGCGAGCACTTTGATAACGTCACCAACACATCAGCAAATTTAATAGCGATTCAAAATTTCCTTTTCTTTGATTTGACGAGAGATCAAAATGTACACTACGACTTCCCGATTGACCTAATTTTAAGTTGTGAATGTAATCACAACATCTACCTCTGCGATTAGCAATTATCGGCATTAGAATAGTAGACTTATGTAGCGGTTCCTGTGTTTACATTAAAAGATCATTAAAACGGCTTTTGATTTTTTCTCAATCGGTAAAGTAAATAAACGTTCTAACCAGCAATGCTATAATTTTTCTAACCAGTTGAATCCACGATCGGTCCTTAAGTCGTCAGAGTTGGTGGTGCTAACCTACCTCAATAGCTGTCCAATAGCTGTGGCTGCTGGATTAACAGTTCTTTATCAAATCATCATGTATTCTATTAACTGTATTTATTCCATATAATAATCTCGGGAGATCTATTACAATATGTTTGAAGATATTGATTGTAAAGAGAACAGAAAAGAGTTTCCTCAATCTATTCTGGTCTTCCACAAAACTAAACTCCAATAAACGTATTCGTTATACAACGTGCTGTTAGTTTGTTGCCGTTCCGCAAATTGTCACATTTATTTTTTGGGTAGCCAGCTCTTTTTCTCCAATTGAAGTTCTTTAAAGTTCATAGAAGGTTGATTAGTTAATCTGATCCATCAACAAGTTTGAGTGTCATCCTTGTGGTGTTTTTGGAATGTAAATTTTGTGATTTCCAACTTCCAACTTTCTAACACAACAATAATCGGTTTTGGCAAATGGATCGGCAGGATCTTGACGTCTTGCTGCCTATGTTAAGTTATCATCAATAGTAGTCTATCAAAGCCAAACTGTAAATGATTTTACAGACATATCAGGCAATTATCCAATTTCTATCATTGCAGTCCAGTTCGAATATTGTCACTAATAGGGTAAAGCTAAAACCTGTCTCACGATGCTTTAAACCCAGCACATGTACCCATATATGGGTAAACAATCCTACTTTTGGGGAATTTTACTTCACACTGAGAGATAGCCGACATTGAAGGATCAAAAAGCGACGACGCTATGATCGCTTGGCCACCACAAGCAACTAAATCATAAAGTAACTTTTCCGACAACACTTCTTAACAAAATCCTTAAATAAAAAGAGTCGATAGGCCGAAATATTAATATCCCTGAGTGTACTGAACACCGAGATTAAGTCAGATTTGACCTTTTTCTTTATTTGCCTCAAAGCGTGCATGGGATTCAAAGCTGCATTTAGTCCGTCATAAGACAAGTTAGTTTTACTCTACCAATGACAATATGTTTTCGCGACTGTGTACGCTACACCCGTTGGAGTATACCTGAACGCCTTTAATATCGTATCCAAGCTGGCTTTTGGGCTTTGCATGTGTGAACAATCCTACGTTTGGGGAATTTTACATCACACTAAAAGATAGCCGACATCGAAAGATCAAAAAGCGACTAGCGCTACGATCGCTTGGCCAACACAAGCAATTAAATCATAAAGTAACTTTTTTAACACTTCTTAACAAAGTTCTTAAATAAAAAGAATCGATAGGCCGAACTTTTGATACACTCGTGTGTACTGAACACCGAGATGAAGTCAGATTTGCTCTTTTTCTCTATTTGTCTCAAAGCGAGCGATTTTGGAACACATATTACTTGAGAGTTGTATTACCCCGGTCAAACTGCCTACCTGACAATGATCTGAGTCATGCATTGTTCCTTAATTAAGTTGACAAATGGTGAACAAAACCTCGTCATGGTAAATTCTTTCAAGCATCAATAAAATTGGAAACATTCGATGTAATGTTGTTTCATTAGTAAAAAGGCTTTAACTAATTAACCTAAGCCATTCTGATTATTTCAGTGGATACACGAGAAATTTTCTTTAAACGATATCTTGAGCGATTAACGCTTATAATCCTTACATTTAAACCTTTACATATCTAACTTTAGTCTACAAATTGATCTCGAAACATATGAGCGCATTTAATACTTAAGAACTTAGTCTAGGAATCGTGAAATGCTAATGCTTGATTCTAAAGTTTCAATTTGTAAACTCAGCAAAAACTTATAAAATCGTCCCTAACAATGTCACACAACTGATGATCACATATTCAATTATATAGTTTAACTGAATGATACAGAGTTAAGTTTTCGAAAACTGTGAATATTCTTACATTTTTATGCGATGTATGAATGTTTGTTATATTTTTTAACAATTATAATAAAAAAACACCTACCTTTATATAAAAAGGACTTCATAAATATTTCATATGTGCGATGCGAACAATTATATTCACTCCCATTTGTAGAGGCCTATAAAAGATTATTTAAAAAAACTCATTTATTATTTCATATATTTGTATGTATTTTTTGTATATATTTAAAATTGTATTTAAGAGGTGTTCATGTGAAAAATTCAATTAACAAATTTTGTATTATATTTAAATTTTTAATAACACAAACTGGCCAATAATGTTATGTATTTTTTTTTTAATATTAA
Source organism: Lucilia sericata (assembly GCF_015586225.1). Classification (NCBI taxonomy): domain Eukaryota; kingdom Metazoa; phylum Arthropoda; class Insecta; order Diptera; family Calliphoridae; genus Lucilia; species Lucilia sericata. The sequence continues at coordinate 208,012 of NW_023994536.1, read as the reverse complement.
TGTATATTAAATACAAATTACCATATTCAAGTATTTCAACAATATTTAACCTGGTGTCATTGTTTAACATATACAATATGATTAATTGGTTTTTAAGTTTGTATGGCATTCACTTACAGGCATATAGTATATCATTCAGTATACATAAATTTATTAAATATTTTACTTATATTTTGATATAATTATTAACTTTACATATTAATTTCTTTCGCTTGTATGGGTATTAATTAATTGTTGATATTTACTTATAATTTTAAAGAGTTAAATTGTATTTTCTAGGTAAAATCCGAGTCAGATCAATGTAATTGTTTATTCCAATATTCCGAAATTTTGTAGTAGCTCTAGCGTTTCCAATATTTCTGCTGTTCTCCAATGATTCAACCAGGGCACTTGTGAACGTTTCTACTTTATCGTCTATATCCTCTTTATTTTAATATTGAAAAGTGTCCTGTTCTAAACGGTTCTTTAATAACGTCCCGAACATTGTCCAATTATTTTTAGATTAATTCTAAAACTTTATCGGCTTTGGTGGTGGCCGTAGTACAGGACTGCTCGTCTGAAACTCTCCAATCTTGAAATTCGTTTATAAGCTCTTCGGAACATATAGTTATATCTAATACTTCTTCTGTGATTCTATTGACGAATGTAGCTTTATTACCTAAGTTCAATGTAATAAAGTTGTTAATATTAAAGAAATCCATGAGAGCTTGTCCCCAGGTGTTTATGCTACCCCTAGCTATATGGTGGGAGTTGGCATCGCAACCTATTACAATTACCAGTTTCATTAGATCCGACGTTGCATCCGATGTTGATAATTCTGATGAGAGGAGAAAACATAAGTTCTTGTCGTGATCTCGGGTGAGACCCTGTATCAGCGTAGAAAAGTTGTCAATTAACGTAATTTAACCCTGAAATCTTGTTACGAATCGTCCAAGATTCCTGGATTAAGGCTATATGTATATTTCCTTTGCTTATTTTCGGCATCAGAGCGTTGGTCTCGCTTCGATGGAGGTTTATTTGGATAACCTCAATCATGGTCATCCATCAAACAGTCTTCCGGCAAGTTGATCACCTCCTTGCTCTTTGGATTTGACACCTCCAGTAGTGGCTATTGATGCTATGGGTACTACTAATGGCACTGCGGTGTCCTTATCAGGCCTAGGAATAGCAGTATTTTTAATTGGCACCCTACCAATTTTGGAAATGGGTGCTGTAAGTAAAAAGAAACTCCTCATGTTCAGTGCGATGTCCGCTGGTCCAAATACATATTTATCAAGCACAGCTATTTGTTGTCGTTTGGCCAGTGGAGCGCACAAGACATTGCAGGGAAAATTCATTCTTCTGCCTTACCGTTTGTATGTGGATCAAACTACCTGTTAAGATATACCCTGCCACATTCGATGTAAGAAAATTTAAACACAATGCCCTGCGTAAGTACCCTGAGTGCTATTTGCGTCAATTCACTAAGCTAAACAATTGCTAACGCAGATGGTCCATCCGTGATCTCCAACTTTTTTACGTTTTATTTAATTATTGGTTCTGCCTCTATTGTACAGGCCTTATAATAATTGACTTGCAAGTCAGCTCTGCGTAGCCTTTATCGATGATGTATTGCGATAATTGACCTAGCAAGCGGGTTTGGATGGGAATGCAATTTTGCTAAAAATGCTTCACACGTTTTTTTAATTCTTATTTGACAAATGGTACATCTAAGTCTCTATGGATGTTTTCGTTTCTTATACACCATGAAGAGTTGGTGATATAATCGCCACTAGAAGGCAGTAGAATCGTATGTATTAGGCCTTTGGGTCAAAACCTGTCAAAAGCTTGGAAAACATCTTTATTGTTAAGCGATTTACTTGTTCTATTGTTATGATTTTCTTTGGAAAACTTTCTTAAATAGATTTGGCAGACAAGGCAATAAGCTAATTGGTCTATAATAAATATGATACCTGGCTTCGGTATCATATTTATTTTGGAGATTTTCCATACTTTCGGAAAAAGTCCTGGAGACAAGATCGCATTAAATAATGCTGTGAGCACAACAATGGAAGGTGTAATTAAATCGTAACCTTGAGATTTCCTTATGTTAAGATTGTATTTTATGATTTTCAGAACATCTTCCAAACTAATGTTTATTAGCTCAGAGTCTGCTTTTGTGTGAACAGGTAACGCCCCTATACAAAGCTATTTGTGAGGGGATTCGGTTGGAATACATTACTTAAATATTCAGCGAATACTTTGGCTTTATCCATTGGACTTCGTGCCCAAGTGTCATCAGATTTTCTTAACGGACTTTGGCCCTCTACCGGTGGTTTAGAGGTGCTAAGTACTGATTAAACTTTTAATATAGTTTCGATTTCTGCGATCCTCTTCCGAATGAAGGGCTCTTTTTAATTTTTTACTTGCAGTGTATAGCCTCTGCTTAGCAGCCAATCTCTTCTACATCTTCTCTTTTAGAGAAAAAGTATATCAATTTCTGTATTAGAAATAAGCATTTTGGAATTTGGCACTGACCCAAGGCCGAAGAGATTAGAGACATGAAGTCACTAACACATTTATTTATATCTTCCTCATACTGCTTATCGATTTTTTTTGTACTTCAACCAATCAGTCTTAAAGAATGAGGCTTCTGTACGAGACAATGGATATTGACCGTAATAGTTTAGTATCACGGCAAAATGGTCAGAAGATAATTCAACAGAGTTTCTTCTTAATATTCTTGATATGGCAAAATCTATTAGACCAGCAATTTTTCTAGGATCAGAAGGCCAATAAGTTGGCTGACCATGTGATATAAAATCTAAGTGATTTTTTCGATCAACTAGAGTTCTGTACAGCTGTCTGCCTTTGGGATTCATTTGTCTGGAACCCCACTATGTGTGCTTAGCGTTGTAGTTAGTCGCCACATGCCAGGAAACGATCTCCTTGGGTATTAAATTTTAGCATACTTTTTTTAGCATATCGAGAGATATCTCACCAATGATAGCTGTTATATTTTCTTTCTGGGCTGGAATTGTGCATGGCTTTTCTCTGAATATGAGAGACTTCCGATATCCCTACAAAAACTAGTCTAGTGGGTTCAAGTCACATGATCTTAATTGCTCACCAAACTCCCAGTCTCGAAAGACTCATGGTATGGCGACTGATATCTGGTACTGTCTTGTCTAATAAAGTGAAACTTAAGCGAAATTTGGTTACACCATCTTGAATAGCCTGTATAACAAATGCAAGGAATTTAAGTAATCTTAAAAACTTCCATTCTGGCAGGTAGAATCATTGTTGAGGTTGTTCTCAAAGATCCTATTCTAACGATTGTAATTTTTCTCAAAACTTTCTCAAGGAATTCGCAGCTTTAGTTCTTATATAGGGCTTTTCACCAGACTGAGACTCCGTAAAATAAAAGTTTGGATTTTATTCCTCAATTTTAATTATAAAGCTTTAATTTCCATTATATTGGGTTTCCGATATAGGTTACTATCAAGAAAGTAATAGTCGGAATGTGCACATTCGGAACTTAATAGGTATAGAACCTAAACTAACTAAGAAACATTTGACTCCTCTAGAAATAGCTCGATCAGAGCTAAAAGGCAATGAAATGCTTAGCATTGACGATGGCTTTCTCAACCCCAATATTACAGTGTCCCTTTAACGATACACGATAGTCTGAATTAAAAAATACATTAAAAATTTAATGTAGAAAATATTTTGATAATTATTGTACATGTAGTATTTGTAAGAAACCCACACTTCCTCTTAGCTTCATACGCAGCATAATTTTGTATTCTTTTCTTTCTTCATTCTTTCAAAAGAATCTTTATACACTTCGTTAAAAGGAAACAATGAGCCAGCAAATAGAACATTTAAAAAAATATCACTTTGATGGCCATACAACAGCACAAACATTGTTACAATACTTTGCACACATCCCTTTTGGCATGAATTGGTTAGTTGGTAGCGCAAAAAAAGGCTACAATACAATCAAAAAGGCCTTTTGTTTTCGAAACAACTTAAACATGTTGTAAGTAAGATATTATTAAATTGGCAACATAAAGAGACCAATTTGTATTCTCACCTTAGACTAAATGGAACGCCTCGACAGATGATGAAGAAAATAATAGTGATAATACAAGGTATTAACCCTACAATCCCTAAAAAAAAGGCGTACGTCTTTGATACGGGAGTTTAAATTGTTATTGTTGTCGTTATAATACCAAATGACACTTGTAATCTGGTGCAAGTCTTAACGAGAGATTTATATTTGAGCTCTATATTAAAATGCTAGGCTTAAGATGAGATTCAATGTAAGCTACTGTCGTTGCCTCTACTTTTGTCGCTTGCCAAATGCAAAAAAAGAGTTCAAGAAAAAGGAATTAAGACAATGGAAGGGTGAATGTTTTGAGATCATTTTGTTACTAATTGAAATCTTGTTTGCTAGTTAATTAAATCCTGGGACAATAACTCAACTCGTTATTTAGTTGCAAATCCAAAAGGATTATTTAGTGCACGCACCTACAATAGATAGTGTATGTGCATTTCTTGCTCTGGTGAAGAAATGAACAATTAAAATTCTTGAAATGAGCAAACAATGCCTTTGAAATGGTATTATTGTGGATGGGATTACCTCTACGTTAGGAAAGGTATACGTTTGAAGGTAGAATGTATCACAAATAAATTAGCGAAGCTTTTATTGTTTTCTTTCAGAATGTTGAGATATCGGAATATTCGATATACATAGATTGTCTGAATATTGTTTTATCAATTGGAATCCAAGAATTGCGTCTTTAAAATACCACAGGATTTAATCGCAAATACTCTAGATAATTACTGTAAACAACCTTCTAGAATCTTAACCTATGAAGGATTTGGACCTGTATGTTATGCAGACGATGTCGTAATTTATTATGCGGAACGGATGAGAAAACCCTAAATGTGACTTTCGGTTGGGATTAACTAAGAAATTAAATATCAACATATATTTGAGAAAACCAAGAGGCTAAATGTCAATCCAACGGAAACTAAATTGAAAATAACGCATGAAATCAACAAAGCACATCAATATTGGGAACTATGTAGGAGAACCATAACCTCGAATTGGAATATTAGGCCAACAATGATAAACTGGCTTTAAATTAGAACTTCTTTAGGCAAAGAGTGTAACATAATACCAATACAAGGAGTTGAGCTCTATGCAAACTAAAGTTCAGGAAACATTGCTGATACGAGGCGGCACCGAATGGCTCTAATCTCAAGGCGAAATGACAAAAGATAGTTATTGGACATAGCATTAATATTTTCTGGACGTATTGGAAGGGGACGTGCCCGATCGCATAACAGAAATTATGGGTAACTGTAAAACATTGTACTAAGATAAAATATCGTGGTCTATCGAAGCTTTAAAGCAAATTCCTGCAGGAATCTCTTATTACAATTATAGATTTAAACTGGGAAACAAATCGGGTCTGAGGACTTACATACATTGAAAACCTCGGAACCGAATTATGCACAAACACCATACGTTCTCGATCGCACACCGGAAGCGAAAATTGTCGGTAACTGTGAAACATTGGAGTAGGATAAAAGATCGTGGTGTAGCAGAACTTTAGAACAAATCCCTGCATGAATCTCTTGTTACACTGAAGGCTTTAAAATGGGAAACAAAACGGGTCACAACACTAGCTTTCGGACGGAAGTCCGTGTAGTAGTAGTAGGAATAGTTTGAATTTGGTGCGATCAGCATATGTACCGATAGTCAGAAGGCAATTGGGGCGATATCAGCTGATAAGGTTAAATCTAAGACTGTTTTGAAGTGCAAAAGAACCACAACCGAATATTCCGCCAGTGCTATGCTCTGTATCGTTTAGATGCAAGACCTTTCGGAAAAAGGGAAAGAAGCTTGAAGAAGTTGAAGCTGAATTCCCATGCGGAATGACCCCAATGAGAGCAGGACGAGAAGAGAGCTCAAATGAAGAGAATACGAAGAAGACAGCTACAGGCTTTAGTCAAATTTAGATTCAAATAGTTAGATTATAAAATGTTAAAGAACTACGACCAGGAAACTGAGTTTCTAAACATTTAACTATAGCTTCCTATATTAGGTTTTTCCACCAGCATTTGCACTGAGAAGGAGCTCACAATAGTCACAATAGCTAAGTCATTTTTATGACTGAGATACCAACTGAAATCGAAAAGTCTGGACCCAAAACTTAAGCGCATTTGACAACAAAAGTAATAAACGTTGGCAGATATAAATGATATAAATATCTTTAAAGTTTCTTTTGAAATCCAAATTTATCCCATCCTTTAATCTATATTCGTAACGCTTCCATTAATGATCATTAGTCCGAAAATTAATAGAATCCTTTTGATGCTTACTAAATTATTTATACCCCCTTCTTAATGTATAATTGAAAAGCTCTAAGTAAGTTTGAAGTCCAAAATCTTCTGCAGTAATATTCAAAAAATCAAATCCAAATACAATAAATATACAAAAACTTTTCAAACTTTTTTCATCTCTTCACTCACAACATTAATCGCCAAACCGTACAATTCAATCAACCATAATAAACGCTCTACTAATACTTTCCTAATCCAATTTGTTTATGTTAAATGAGGCAACAGCACAAATCAATTGTGGTCACCTGGTTACGTTATACCTTCATTCAAACTATTCGCAATACTAACAAAATTTTAGTATAAAAGTCAATAAACTTTGTAGAATTAAATCAGTAGTTGTTAGAAATGCGTTACTCTCTGAAAGTATTTTTGGTTTTTACACTACTTATCTCGAGTGTAGTGTTGGCCAAAAAACATAAAGAAGAATCTTCCGAAGAAAAGGAAGAAGAGGGTAAAAAGCATAAGGAGGAAGAACACAAAGATAAGAAACACAAACACGAAAAAGGTCACAAAGAACACGAAGAATGGGATGAAGATGAGAAAAAACATCATGAGGAGGAGGATCATAAACATCATCATGAAAGTGAAGGTGGCAAAAAGAAAAAGGAAGAAGATGAAGAAGAAAAATATGGCGAAGAGCACAAACATGGCAAGCATTTAAAAGGTGGTAAAGATCATCACAAAAAGAAATATAAAAAGGGACACAAGGAATTGGAACATCATAAGAAATTCCATAAAGATGAATACAAAAAAGAAAAGAAATTCTACGATGACGAAGATAAAGGTGGACATCATAAGAAATATGGCAAAGAGCATAAACATCATGACAATGAAGAGGGAGAACATAAAAAGAAGGAAGAACATGAAGCGGGTAAAAAGAAAAAGCACAGGAAACATGAGGGTCACTACAAGAAGGGACATCATGATGAGGATCATAAAAAATATAAAAAAGAACATGGAAACAAGGAAAAGGAAGAGGAACACAAGAAATGGGGCAATGAGGAAAAGAAGAAGAGTAATAAGAAGAAGAGCCACAAAAAGGAAAGTGAAAAGAAAGATTAGTTTTTAAAATAGTTTTAAGAAACATTAATATAGACCAATAAAATTGCTTGGAATCGGTTACTTGTTTACTCTTCATGGTTTACATTTTTTATAAATGTGAAAGTTTCCTTTGTTTTGTGGGGCTTCATAGCAGAAACAATTACATATTTGGTTTTAGTACTTCTAATGTGTGTATTTTGTGTTAAGATTTTACAAATAGCAACAGATTGTTGATTGTATGTGATTCATATTTACTATTAGGATTAGCAAATATAATTGAACTGAATGGTGTGTATTAACCCTTTTTCTCTTACCTAGCATTCTGAAACATGTTTGTGGTTACGTGAGAATTTATCATTGCCAGTGAGTCTTTGGTAGGTTAATAGTTAGTGTTTGGCTCTGTTAAACCAGAGGTGTTGAGTCCGATCCATTTGCAAATGTGCACAACGAGACCGATGAAACTAACTAACTAACTAACTAACTAACTAACTAACTAACTAACTAACTAACTAACTAACTAACTAACTAACTAACTAACTAACTAACTAACTAACTAACTAACTAACTACTAACTAACTAACTAACTAACTAACTAACTAACTAACTAACTAACTAACTAACTAACTAACTAACTAACTACTAACTACTAACTAACTAACTAACTAACTAACTAACTAACTAACTAACTAACTAACTAACTAACTAACTAACTAACTAACTAACTAACTAACTACTAACTAACTAACTAACTAACTAACTAACTACTAACTAACTAACTAACTACTAACTAACTAACTAACTAACTAACTAACTAACTAACTAACTAACTAACTAACTAACTAACTAACTAACTAACTACTAACTAACTAACTAACTACTAACTAACTAACTAACTAACTAACTACTAACTAACTAACTAACTAACTAACTAACTAACTAACTAACTAACTAACTAACTAACTAACTAACTAACTAACTAACTAACTAACTAACTAACTAACTAACTACTAACTAACTAACTAACTACTAACTAACTAACTAACTAACTACTAACTAACTAACTAACTAACTAACTAACTAACTACTAACTAACTAACTAACTAACTAACTAACTAACTAACTAACTAACTACTAACTAACTAACTAACTAACTAACTAACTAACTAACTAACTAACTAACTAACTAACTAACTAACTAACTACTAACTAACTAACACTAACTAACTAACTACTAACTAACTAACTAACTAACTAACTAACTAACTAACTAACTACTAACTAACTAACTAACTAACTAACTAACTAACTAACTAACTAACTACTAACTAAACTAACTAACTAACTAACTAACTCTAACTAACTAACTAACTAACTAACTAACTAACTAACTAACTAACTAACTAACTACTAACTAACTAACTAACTAACTAACTAACTAACTAACTAACTAACTAACTAACTAACTAACTAACTAACTAACTACTAACTAACTAACAACTAACTAACTAACTAACTAACTAACTAACTAACTAACTAACTAACTACTAACTAACTAACTAACTAACTACTAACTAACTAACTAACTAACTACTACTAACTAACTAACTAACTAACTAACTAACTAACTAACTAACTAACTAACTAACTAACTAACTAACTAACTAACTAACTAACTATCTAACTAACTAACTAACTAACCGGGCAATACATCTCTTTATAGTCAGGCCTATAAACCACACCTTAGTCGGAACTACAAATCTTTCTATAGTCTGGCCGGTAGACCAGTCAGTAGGTTGGAATATTAAACAGTTCAAATAAAAGTCTATAGTCTGGAATATATACCAAGCCATTATCTGGAATATACACCAGTTCAAAGACTGGATTATGTATCAGTATATAGTCTGGACTGTTTAATATAAGAATGATTTGGGATGTATTATTGAAATCTGTTAGACTATAACGGTGGAACTTGGAAGTCTTTTTGATTCTATTTCTTATTTAATTTTATTTTTTTATTTTTTTTTTTTTTTTTTCGAAAAGGGAATAAGAATGGTCTCCTAGAAGAGTGGTACACAACTCTTCTAAACTAAACTGAACTATCGATCTCCTTATAAGGTGACATAAAAGAAACATTTGTAATTCCTTATAAAAAAAAAACTTCTTGCAAACCAAGCCAAATATCAAAAGACAAAATAATGCAGTAATACTGTTCCAAATAAATCATTACCGACTATTTAAATACAAATGTATGATTACCCCAATATATCAACAACCAACCACAATCGCCCACCAGGTGTTATCACAGCAGGAGTTTAACCGATGTCAAACCTACTGCCCAAACAATGGCATCTTTAGATTACAAACACACACATCTAACAAAGATATTAAATGCATATTATTGCAAACAAAAATGTATCTCCTTCACACATAATGGAGTTTAATTTTACGCTTCGTTTTGCATTAAGGGATGTTTTTTTTTTAAGATGGAATGTTAACGGCCTTTATATAATGATATTATAGACACTGGCAAAATTAACAAATAGTGCCTTAATTTTAGAAAAAGTTCTATTAATGAAAAATCTCCTGAAGCTCCTTAAATAACGGTTCGATTAAGAAAAAAACTGATATTTTTCTTCCAACGTCATTATTGCAGATTTACTATAGTGGTGTAGGGAATAGATATTGCTGGTTGTATATAAAGCTAGTGTCTCGTTGACTCTATATCTTGCCATAATACGTCACTTCTAATAAGTGTTGAGAAAGGAATTGTAAAAATGGAATCAATTGGAACAGCAAAACTTACAGTTATGCATGTAATGTACACAAATCGAGATTAAATATTGAATGTGTTTTCAATTATTAAAATTTTGCGGCCAAGTTAACTTGATGGCAGTTTTTAACTTGTTACTAGTACATGATAATTTCAGCTTGGAATTTCCTAGACAACTTTTAGAGTAAAATGTATTAATAACAGCCAAAAATCCGAATGAACAAAAGATAGACACCGGATGTAATACCCTTTCCGTCTTAATAAAAACATTTTCCGATGCAATTTCTAGAATCTAGATTGTCTCTTCCCCAATTCAATTGCCCAAAAGTAAGACTTTAAAAAGAACATGTACTGTTATTTTAGAAGTTTTTAATAACTTTAGGCATTTAAGGATATAAATTATTAAATATTTTCTTTGCAAAATTTGTGATCATATTCCAATTACATACATGCACAAGGAAATTTAGGAACACCAATAAAAAATATGTAAAAATAACTTACCTTCGGTATTACTGGCTGTTCATAAGGCTAGGCAACTACTTTATGTATTTAAAAATACTAGAAATAATACACTAAAACAATTTTATTAATCAATTTTTTGCTTTTTTATTATATTTAAAATTATACACATAATTCCAATTAGAAACGATTTAACGCGCACTTTTAACTAATTCACCACTTTTGTTTACATTAAAAATGTGCTGCCAGATGGCATAGATAATCAATGTTGTAATATACATATATAGATAAAACACTGCAATAAATGTAATCAAAAAAAATGTTCACGGCGATTTGTTTAACATTTTTCACCATTAATAGTAAGTACATCAGATTCCTTTAGCGATCGGATGATTAGTTTGGAAGTAATTTGCAATTTTAAACGTTTAGGTATGTAATGATGTTCTTAGCTCATTATATGAAATATTAAAAAATAAGAATTTATTTTTACTTAAAATTAAAATAAAACATTGAAATTTTTAATAAAAGTTTTAGTCCGTTTAATATTACTTCTTTTCCATTAGAAATACATATTTTTTTAAAATAAACTTTCATTAAAACGCTTCTTTTCCTAGAGTTACCTAAAAATATTGTATTATAGCGATTTTTCAGCATTAGCATATTGGCAACACCCTCAACTGTCTTTCTCTTCGCAAACGTCACTTTTGTGGTATTGTTTTGCGACAAATATTTTTTCAACAAATTTTACTTTGTTTTCGTGTGAAAAAGTTAAGAAAATATTAAATTCTTGCAAAAATGCCTCATATGGTAACAATGGAAAATGGCCAAAGCCAAACTATACAGGAAATGTTGGGCTGCATCGAAAGGTATGAGCTAGAAAATACACAAAAACCTGCACACGCTTGCAGGCCAAAGATATCAAACATAACCTAAAAATAAATTGCAAATTATAAATAAGAAATGACTTTTCTTTACTTTTTCAGATACAATCCCGATCATTTGAAAACTTTGGAAGCCTATGTTGAAGATCAGGCCAAAAACAACACCTATGATTTGGAGGCTAATTTGGCAGTATTAAAATTGTATCAATTCAATCCTCATATGTTGAATTTTGACATCACCTATACCATCTTATTGAAGTCACTGACCAATTTGCCACATACCGATTTTGTAATGGCCAAGTGCTTGCTGTTGCCCCAACAGATGAAGAACGAAACCGTACAGACAATTATCGATTTGGCTGACATTTTGGAACGTACAGATTTCACTTTGTTCTGGCAGAGGGCTGAAGTTAACAAGAGCATTTTCCGTCACATTCAGGGTTTCCATGATTCGTTACGCAAATTTGTTTGTCATGTTGTGAATATTACTTTCCAAACTATTAAGAAAGATTTGTTGAAGGAAATGTTGGGCGGCATTGAGGGTAAGTTGAAGGGGAAGAGTGGAACAGGAGGATAGTGTATAGAATAGTTTCTTATTGAAAACTTCTCCAATGATTAGTTTTCCATAGAAAACCTTTTCAATCGACGATTTTCTTGGGAAAATGTTTAGTGGAGCAATTTCCCATTGAAAATATTTTCTACGAAGAGTTTCTTAAATAAACCCTTTTCAAGGAACAATTTCCATAGTACTATACATACTTACAATTTGTCATAGAAAACCTTTGCAACCAACGGATTTTTTTGTTTGGAAAACCTTTCAAGCCAACGAATACATTTAGAATATATTTTCTGCGAACAAATTTCTGTAAAGGATCCTTTCTAAAGAATTCATTTCTATAACAACATTCGAACAAACTGTTTGCTGTAAAAGTAGTTTCAATTATCAATCATTTCAGCGAAACTTTTCCTAAAGAAACGAACAGTTCATCAAAAGTTCAATTGAAAATCTTTTAAGGAATTTTTTTCATTGGAAAACCTTTCTTTAGTCTAACAGGTTTATTTAGAGAAATCAAATGTCTATAAAGAAAACTTTCCAGGAACTTTTCATTTCTATAATTACAACTTTAATTAATAATAAACTGTTTCCTATGGAAGACCATTTCATTAAACACTTTCCTCTAGATAATATTTCCAATAAACGGAAATTTGTAAAAAAAACCTGTCCCTTTTTTAATTCTTTATTGTTTTTTATTATTTCAGAAGCCACTTTAGACAAATGGATGAAACAATATGGCTGGAAACGTGATGGCAATTTGGTGATTATTGCTTCACAAGATGAAAAGATCAAAACCAAGAATATTACAGAAAAAATTGAATTCGATAATGTGGGTGGTTTAATGGCCCAGTGTTTGTAAAAGATGGATGGCTAAAGCGTAACCATAATTTAAACAAACTAATATTAAGCTAACAATATCTCTGTTCCAAAACCCAGACTTTTTTTATTCCCCTTTGCATTCAAGTGTGTAATAATTGTAATAATTAAACCCCAAGATAAAACATAAAGTAAAATAAAAATGCAAAGTGTTTTATACAAAAAAGAACAAAATTTAAATCTTGTTTTTATTGTTATACTAATAAACTTATATTCAAAACTTCTTATGATTTAAGAGGGGGTAGCAGGCATTTTGACAAAATATTAGGACTATACAACTAGGTTTTATACCAAAAACAAAGGCTTAAACTACTTAAAAATAAATTGAAAATTAATAGAAAAGAAAAAAAAAATACAAAAACTATTTAAAGATAAATAATAAAGTTATTAAACCGTTTGCATAAACTCATAGCAATGAGCTGTTTTTAAGCCATCTTTATTACTTGCTACAAGAATAATTTGTAACAACTAAAGTAGTTTGTAAGATGTTAAGATTGTTTTTTGAACTTTTTCAAAATGGGAAATATTTTATCAAATGCCTCATAAATTTCACCGCGTACTTTAGCTCCCGTTAGCACAACTTTACCAGAAACGAATATCAATAGGACAATACGTGGACGCACCATACGATAGATAAGACCGGGAAATAATTCCGGTTCGTATGAAGAGAAATTACAATGGGTGAGTACCAGACCCTCCAAACGTATGGGAAATTTAACATCACAAGAACCGACCATATTTTGAATTTTAAAATCGAGAAATTTGGCCTAGAAAGTTTGAAAAAGTTAAATATTACATACTATACAAGGAAAATGGACATTATTTAATAGATTATTTACCGGAAATCCTAATTTCTGTATAATTCTGGCATATTTACGGGCGGCCAGACGTGAATCATCTTCACTTTTAGCTCCGGTACAAACCATTTTGCCCGACGAGAATATCAAAGCTGTGGTACGAGGTTCACGTATACGCATAATAACAGCAGCAAAACGTTTTGGATTGTATTCGGCATTACGGGCATGTAAAGCAATCTTTTTCAAATCTAGTTTACAACATAAATTAACAGTGGAAACAATATTTCTGAAAAAAAAAAAAAAAAAAAAAAAAAACAAAAAATGAAATAAACAATGAGCTACCACATTACATGACATGATCTCAAACTTACTGTAGTTGTGGCACAATGCCGGGATCCGCTGAACCCGGAGTCATGGGTGTCATAGGCGTTGCCGGGCCCATAGTTTGGTGTATATTGCTTAAATTATCAGTTCTATCACTCATCGGCACCATGGGCGACATAAGACTTTGTGGTGTTTGTGGTTGCATTAATGACTGCGGTGCTGCTGCCGCACTACCACTACTCTGTGCTCCCATATTAGATGACATTGAACTTTGATATGAGGGTTGATATGATTGCATTTGCTTATGTGGTACTGGCAGTGTGGGTGCATGTTGTCCCATATTTGGTGTATTCGAGCCTGGTGCTGGTGAATTACCACCCATAATGTGACTTAAATCATGACCATACATATTATTGGACGAGACGTTGGGATTATGCGCTCCATTAGTGTTAATATCATGTTGATTATGTTGGTTCATAGCCGAGGGATGGTAGACTGGATTGGCGGCCACAATCTGTTGATCGGCCTCCATTTGATGAAGTGGCGTGCCAATACTGGGTATTGAAAAACCTGGACTCAACATTTGATCCATGTTTTTGTTGTTTTATTGTATAAGCGTTAAAAAAAGTTTTACAAATTTCTTTCAGCAAATGTCCTTTACAATATGTCCGCAAATGACAAAAAAAAAACTATATTTGGCGGCAGCTTCTATAAAACGCAGCCGACGCAATTCAATTGCTTTACCACAACAAAATAAGAAAACACACTAGTATTTTTAACAAAGTAAACACAAATTATTTTATATATTTTTTATTTTCCCAGCATATTTTATTAATAGTTAATTAATTAATAATAGCCTTTTTCTTAAATTTCAATGCTTTAATGGAAAATTCCTGTATTGATTTCCGAAATCAACAATTTCTTAAATGTTTTTTACCAAAAACTATAACGGTAGTTGCCATATTTATGGAAAAGAGGGAAAAAATTATGATGCTGCCATATCACATGAAAATGGTGAAAAAGTGAAGTTGAATTGAGATGTAAATTTCAAGTGGCTGAATATATAGGCGAATTCGTAAGAATGCGATTAATTAAGGTTTGTTTATACTTTTTATCTTCGTGATAATGTTATGTATAATTTTATCCATCTATTGGTAATTTCTACAATATAATTTTCGATACTGTAAAGTATATATATACATATGCATGTATTTATTCCGGGTCCTTATAAATAGAAGAGTAGTTTTAGCAATATCTGGCTGTTTGTTCGTATTTATGTTGAAATTCTATTTCTTTAAGACATGCTTTCGAAAAAATCGTTATTTAAAATCAGCAAAATCTTTAGAAATAATATTTTTAATAAATTACAAAAATATCCTCCCCTATTATTAATAACATTTTAATGACAGTTTGACGTATGCTGAAATTAGAAAAACAGTCATAGTCTATTGTGAATGAATGACAAATAAGTGAGAAAAAACACACACATACTGACAAGAGCAAAGAAAATAACATTATTTTACCAATTGGTTGTTAATTTTCCTAAAATAAAAACTTTTTGATAAATTATTTAAAATTACCAATAAAATAAAATTATACAAAACTTTACAACAATATGTGAAAATGTCCATTATTTAAAGAAAACTGAAAAAAATCATAATATATTTTAGATAAACAATAAAACAAACAAAGGAATCCAAAGAAAAAACACCAAATTTGGTGTGAGGAGTGGAAACTGTGAAAATAGTTGAGTAATAAAGATTGTGGAGTAACCATAATATCGACAAGGTTAAAGCAATTGCAGCAGTAATTAAAATTAAATAAAGAAAAGGTAATAACTTTCCCAAAAAAAGTTTTTATTAAAATATCTTTGAAGATATAATTCGTTAGAAACAAAATTTGTAATGTTATTGATTTTTAACACTTTTTTTCGCTAGCCTACGTTTATTATTATTAACAAGTCTTTGCCTTGGTTACACTTAGGTGTTGTTGTGGCCCTATAGTTATGAGTGCTAAAACACGCCAACGACCTGCTACGGCTAATAGCCAGACGCTAAATGAATGTGTACAGGTGGTGGTAAGATGTCGACCCATGAGCAATAAAGAACGTTCCGAGGGCTATGATGAAGTCATTGGTGTTTATCCAAATCGTGGTGTTATAGAGATTTCCAACTACTCGGATTCGCAAAAGGAACAACGTAAAGTCTTTACCTATGATGCGGTCTACGATGCTGGCTCATCTCAGACTACGGTCTACAACGAGATTGTTTTCCCTCTGGTCAGCTCGGTTTTGGAGGGTTACAATGGTTGCATTTTTGCCTACGGTCAAACGGGTACGGGCAAAACATTTACCATGGAGGGCATACGCGGCAATGATGAACTGGTGGGTATTATACCGCGTACCTTCGAACAAATCTGGCTGCACATCAATCGTACCGAGAACTTTCAATTTTTGGTTGATGTTTCTTATTTGGAAATTTATATGGAAGAATTGAGAGATCTTTTAAAACCAAATTCAAAACATTTGGAGGTGCGCGAAAGCTCATCGGGTGTTTATGTACCAAATCTACATTCCATTACGTGCAAGAGTGTCGACGATATGATGAATGTCATGAAGGTGGGAAATAAAAATCGTACAATTGGTTTCACCAACATGAATGAGCACAGTTCAAGGTGAGACATAGTTTAGGGTTGAGTTTTTAAGAAACTTTATTTAAGTCCTCTTGATCTTTTCTTCTTTTACAGATCTCATGCCATATTTATGATAAAAATCGAAATGTGTGACATTGAGACAAATACCATTAAAGTGGGAAAATTAAATCTCATCGATTTGGCCGGCAGTGAACGTCAAAGTAAAACGGGTGCTTCAGCTGAACGTCTTAAGGAGGCTAGCAAAATTAATTTGGCTCTCTCCTCTTTGGGTAATGTTATTTCAGCCTTAGCCGAAAGTTCACCACATGTACCCTATCGCGATTCGAAGCTAACACGTCTCTTACAAGATTCTTTGGGTGGTAATTCGAAAACCATAATGATTGCTAATATAGGTCCATCGGCCTATAATTACAATGAAACTTTAACGACCTTGCGTTATGCATCCCGAGCTAAAGCCATACAAAATCAACCTATTAAGAATGAAGATCCTCAGGATGCTAAACTTAAGGAATATCAGGAAGAAATTGAACGTCTTAAACGTTTAATCGGTTCCAAACAACAGCAACAGCAACAGCATGTTAAAGTCGAGAAGCCACCCAAGAAGATTGTTAAGAAACCCAAAAGTGAAAAGAAAGAAAAATTGCAACTTAAGGAAATGGATGAGAGTTTAGCACAAACCAACTCGGAAATAAATGATGTGGATGAAGAGAAAGATGAACCGGAATCGGATAAAGAAAATGAGGTTGAAGAGGAAGTGGCCAAGACCAATGAACAGTTAGAATGTGAGCGTTTGGAAACTGCCAAACTGGCAGCAAAACTATCCGAACTTGAGTCCCAGCTGGTAAGGGGAGGTAAAAATTTACTCGATACCTATAGCGAACGACAAATTGAATTGGAAAAGAAATTGGTGGAGATTGCAGAGCGCAAAAAACGTGAAATTGAAATGCAACAAAAATTGGAATTACAGGAGGAAACTACTTTGGAAATAAAAGAAACCGTTACGTCCCTGGAACAGGAAGTGGAATTGAAGAAACGCAAACTCTCTAAATGTTATGCCAAATATTTGGCACTACAGCAAGAGCTGAACGACTGTAAATTCGAGCATAATCAGGATCTAAGAGAATTGGAAATGGCACAAAATGAATTGGTCAAGGAACTGAAAAGGCAGCTATTAATTATCGACAACTTTGTACCGGTGGAGGTGAAACAACGTCTCTACACACAAGCCAAATACGATGAAGAGCAGGAGGAATGGAAATTCTCGGCATTACCCATTTACAACGATGGCAGCTATAATAATAAACGTCCCGTTTCACATCCCCAACGACGCAGACCCATTTCAGAATATGCCTTGTTAGAAGCTAAAAACAATACCTCAGATTCCGCTTTACGTTTCAAAAGCGAAAACATTGTCAACTATGAACTGGAAATGCCCTGTCGCACTACCCAAGAATACAAAACACCCAAAGTGTCAGCTTCTCTGCAGGCCGTTTTGGCTCAGGCCATGCAACCCGGTGATGATATCGATATAGTAGATAATCATACCAATTCCATACGCAGTCGCTTGGAAAGCATTATAAATGCCAGTGCTAATGCAGCTGCGGCCGCTTCAGCAGCAAATATGAATGGTCATGGTCCGAATGCCAACACAAACGGTGGCGGCGTACCTATTTCCAATGGGGTGCGTAGTATTAAGTCTAGTCGTGCTACGGGTATACCTCCAGCTTCAGCTATCGATTCGAATAGACGTCCACCCACTGGACGTACTCAAACAAAAAAACCAGGCTCGGCTTATCCCAAAGCCAGAGGTCTAGTCACTAAATGAATTTAAGTTTAAAATGTTCTCTTCTACTCTAAACATGTATATCTCAAATATTACGTATTTTTTAATGCATTTTTTTCTGTTTTTTACGTTTTTTTTAACACATTCATAAGTCTTTCTTTAAGACTATTAGTGCAATACATTTTGTTTTTCTAAAGTTTTTTTGTTTTGCTTATTTTAGCTTAATTTATAGTTTTTTACGCAACTGTATTTTATTTTTAATAAAACTGCATTTCTTTTTATTTATAGAAATTTAATTTTATATATTTTTGCTACATTTGACAGTAAGAAGTTTTAGAACAAAATTTCAGTTGAACGATTAGCGTTTCTGTTTAAAATAATCCTCGAACGTAGTTTATGAGTACGTTAGCTTATTAAACTGGCAGTTTAAATAATGAAGTTTAAATCATTTATTACTTCCGCTTCCATTTCTCTGGATTTCAAGTGGATATGGAATAAGAAAAAACGAATAAATTGAAACCAATTAATTAGACCCAAATAACGGAATGATTTTAAATACGTAGTACTATTCCGGAAAATTTTGCTATAGTTTCTTAAGATTCCGTTTCATGTTTGTTTTCGTCTTTGATTTTTCGAAGCAAATTATGAAATTAATTCTAATTGAGTCAAGGCAAGAAGAATAATTAATTTTGCTCCAAAATCTTTATTAATATTTTAGTTTTTTGTCACTTTGCTTTTTTTAATTAATTTATTTATTATTTATTGTAGCACAAAATAAAAACAAAAAATACAAGAAAGCCCAAAAAAAGCTGTTTTATTTCAAATTGTAAGGATGCACCAAAGTGAATATTCTTGGGGAATAAAAGTTTTAGAATCTTCATGCAAACATGGACTAATAAACTATTTATGAAAGGAAAATCAACCTGTTTAAGGACATCTAATTGGGTTACTGCTCCAAAGACAAAATTGGTATCTTACAGCTTAAACATAAAAGAAATATTTCAAATAAATAAAAAATCTTTTATTATGGAATCATAGTTAAAACTTAAACTTAAAAACAATGTAAATATTTTAATATTTAATGATCTTTTCTTTTCTGTATTTCGGCAGCCCTCCTGCCATCTTCTACTCCATTAACTTTAAATAAATTCCACTAATTTCTCGAAATTATTAATACCCGTCTTTTCCACCAAATCTAATAATGCCTGTAACTTATTATCAAACAGCTCACAGCGTATTGGCATTTCCAAAGAATAAAAAGGATTTTTTAAAGCATAATCTGAATAAAGTTCATAGATTTTGCGCAACACAATGTCCATGCCATTCAAGCCCGTCTCGCTGATAACAATAAACTTGACACCCGTCAAGGTTTGAAAACAATGCAACGTAAATGTATCCGCCTCCAATACTTCAATACCCGAAGATTTAGGTTCCGGACTCAATTGACTGGCAATGGCGAATAGAGGATAAAACATACTGGCCAAAAAGATTTTCTCATTTGTAGTCATTTTAGGACGGCTAAATTTTAAATTTATGGGATAATTTTCAGAAGATTCTAATACTGTTTTAACATCACGCCCATCTTCCAAAGTAGCACCATTTACGGGGCCGCCATTAACAGCCACCAAGACATGTCCCACTAAAGTATAAAATACCATTAGTTAAGCTTTATTATTTCCAATTTATAATTAATTAGTTTAATTACCATTAATACCATCTTTGCGATTGAAAGCCACTGTCACTTTTTTTGGATTGTAATCCAACATTAAATCCAAAGGGTAAGTAAAGGTTTTTTCATGTTCTATACGTGGCACATTATTGTCCAGGTTGAATATAAGACCACCCGATTTACTAACTATATATACACCGTATATAATCATTGTAGTTTTATTAATATTATTAATTTATTGTTGAATTATGTTGTAAAGGAGTATTGTAGTAAAAAATACAACAACAAATATTCGATTTTTTGCACAGCTGGCTTTTGTTTATTCTTTTTATTGTGGTTGCCATATTTTAGTTGTCAAAGTCATACACAAAGTTGCCAGTCATACATATTTATGGCAACTCCAACCAAAAGGGCAAACAATAACAAATAAGGATATATCGTTGTTTATTTTTAATTATCCTTAATTATCACTACATAAATCAATGATAATTTAAGACTTTAATAATGTGGGACACGAAATGTTATTAGAAATAACAAAAAATTATTAACTTTGAATACACGAAAAACTATTATTAATACATTATAAGGAAAGTGTGGCAATTTTATTTGTTGATATTTTTTGTACAGCTGACTTTGACAACGGATTCATAGCAGAGTTCTAGACCTAACAAAATTATTAACGACGGTAATTTTACAAAACATTTCACAGGTGGATAAAAAGCAAATTATAGAAAAAATTTGGAAAAATAAATATTTCTATTGATAATAACGATTATTTAGAAAATAATCAAGAAAAGAGTGACAACAACAGCATATATTTTCAAGCTGACTGCTATTTGACGGTTTTGAATTACAATATTAAGTGGCGGCTAGATACAGCCGTCTATCTGCCAAACGGCGCTGGTGTCTTGCCTAGTGTATTTTTATATCCAGCTGCATTAGCAACCACAGCAAAACACAAGAAGCAAAAAAGAAAACCAATATTTTTAACAATAAATTCTGTTAAAAGAAACTAATAAAATATTTATTCAAAATTACGGAGAAACTGGAAAAAATGGGCTCTGATGATGCTAGCACAGTTTCTAGCGATAGTGGCGAACGGGGTGAACGCATACAGAGAGGTTTCCAGATAAACTACATGATTTTACGAGATGCTGATACAGGTAAGGTCATCTGGCAAGAAAATAAAGATTTTTCCTCACCCGATGCCGAACATGAGGCCCGTGTACCCGTCAAAATATTGGATTTAAGAGCCGTTTCGCGAGAAATCAATTTCAGCACCATAGAGGCCATGGAAAACTTTCGTCTCGATCAGAAGGTTTTATTTAAGGGTCGCATAATGGAGGAATGGTTCTTTGAAATGGGCTGGGTAGGAGCGAATACCACCAACACCTGGCAGTCGACCATTGAGGCAGCACCTGAATCACAAATGATGCCTGCTAAAGTCTTAAATGGTAATGTTACCATTCAAACCAGTTTCTATGACAACGATACACTCATCACTAAATCCGTGGTACGACTTTATTATATTTAAGTTATAATTACAAAATTATAGAGATACACGGAGGAGAGAAATGCAGGCATTAGGTTAAGAAGCTGAAACATATTCGTTTAACTACAGTAATAAGACAAAATCAAAAAAAATTATAAAAAACGACCTCAAAAATTGAACGCCCACACATTTTACACACAACACCAAATTCCAAAAACAACGAATTTTGTGTTGCTGTTGTCATCATAAATAAATCATCAATGTAGACAGAGCTTTTAAGGTATTAAATCAATTGTGAAGTAAGGAATAGAAAGTATATTTTAAGCTGAGTTTAAGTTAGTTTATAGTAACGACAAACTATAAAGAGTTCTCCAACTAGTTCTAGAACTATTCTAGTTTGAGAACAAGAATTCAAAATTATCGTCTTGTGTAAAATTTTCCAGAATCGTGGCTGTTATAAAAAACAGTTTCAAACTGACTATTTAAGATATTAAATGTGATAGCCACTTTGGCACTTCATTCTTTATGTTCTGTCTGAATTAATACTTTTAAAGCTCTGCTTTTAACCAAACTATAAACATTTGATCTCGTACAAAATCATAAACACAGATATGTTTTCAATATCAAACAATTTATACTGTTTTAGTAGAGTCGTTAAAGCTTTTATATATGTACTGAGTTTTGTTAATAAATTTGTTTATATTTCTTAAAATATGAGATCT
This sequence comes from Lucilia sericata, assembly GCF_015586225.1. Lineage (NCBI taxonomy): Eukaryota > Metazoa > Arthropoda > Insecta > Diptera > Calliphoridae > Lucilia > Lucilia sericata. Next base: position 185,594 of record NW_023994536.1, on the reverse strand, counting down.
TTCAAGCATTTCTTTGTTCAATTAACAATTATTTTCTAAACTTAATCTAATCTTTTTATAAAAATCAATATATTGCATTTTCTCAACACTCAAAGATGTCTAAGGCCATACAACTATATACATATTTATAATATTTTAACTACTTTCAGAGATTTGCTTTAATAAATGTTTCCTTATTTTGTTGAAAATTTCTAGACTTTATTTTAAATAGAATTATATTGACAATTTTATTTAAATTCTATTTATTTCTTAAAAATCTATAATGCATGGAAACAGTTTTTGTTATTAACGCCAACTTTTTCGTTTTTATTATTTTCTATAATAAGCCATTAATAATAAACTAGTTATAAAAAATAAATTAATATTAAACATAATTATTTATTAATATATGAATATTTGTTTCCTTATGTAAACTAATAAAATATGTAAAATGATTCTCAAAATAATAATGAAGAAATTATGTTAACCCGAAATAAAAAACAAAGTGTTTTATATAATTTGGAATAGGAAATTTGGAAATTAATGTATAATTCAAATAATCTATATTCCATCATTAAGATGTCTGAATAGGTATTGGGAAGACCCTCTAGATAGCGAAATTCGAGAATTTTGCTATGTAAATGAGTCGATTATGTATCTCGGTTGCCACTTCAGTTGTGTTGCCAAAATTATGTGGTTACTGGACGGTAAGCATTAACTTGGAAATTTTAAAAATAATGTGTAATGTGTTAATTCGTTAGTTACTTTGGTTCTTTGGTGGTTAGTTTAACAGAAGGATGTAACATCCCAATCCAAAGAAATAATTCAGGGCCATTGTATGCTGTTTTACCTGTGTTTTTGTTTTGAGTCCAAGCTATGGTCCCAAATTAATTAAAACCACCTATAACCTATTATAACATTTATTTCATTCTTCTAAAAATTTTAAATTAATAAGACTATCCCCCATTATCTCAATGTCTGGTTATATTTTATCGTAAGGTTAAATTGACAGTTTTCATACAAAAATTATTTTAACCGGCAGAATATCTACCGGTTAAATGATAACCGGAGTTGATGTTAACGGGGGTATGTATTTTTATTTGTAACGTTAAATTTCCCCTAAATTTCTTTTAACTAACAAACATATCCCCCTGTTAAAACAGAAAGTATCAACACTGTCACAAGAAAAATATTTCATTGGCAACTCTTTCTATTTTCATTCAATACAAGGAAAATTCATAAAAGATGAATTCAGGATTTTTTATAAACATGAAGTTTGACAGTAATAGTTAAGAGAAATTTGTTTTTTATACCTGGCATTTGACAGTTTCTGTAGTAATTTTCATATACAAAGAACAGCAATCAGCTGTTACAGTAAAGCCATCTCTAATGAATTCGCCTTAATTTAGTGTTTCGCACTTGTAAACAAAACAAATTAGTATGAATTTTTCATAATAATAAACAAAAATAAATAATAACAATAACAAAACTGTGTAATTAGTGTAAACAAGTGGTAAATATTACAATGCATTACATTAAACTAGAAGAAATTAAAAATATTTTCAAAAAATAGCAAAAATCTTAAAAAATAAATTGACGACGTACATATAAGAAAAAAAAAAAGAAAAAGTTACCAATGAGAAAAAGCTGGTACGCAAAAAAAATTAATTAGTTGTAAGCAGAATTAGTGGAAAATTAAAGAATATTTCAAGTTCTATTTAAATTTATTGAAAAAGTAATTTTGTAATGATATGTACATATGTACGTATTTGACTTTGTTAAATATTCTTCCTTTTGCTCAGTCTTTTTTTATTGTAACTCGATTTGTGAGTTCAATAAATTCGATTTTTTCGTCGAGTTGTTGTTATTGCAGTAGTCACTAACAGTGATGGTGAATTATTTACAAACATTGATAATATATTTTAAGAATACAAGTTTGTTTTTTATAACCTACACCAAAAACGTTTTGTACAGTTGTTTGTAACCTATAGAAATATTAATCATACGCCTGTGAGTTCACTGAAATCATGGTCGCAATTTTAAAGATATTTTTGTTACTACCCATTGGGGAACATATTATGCGTTTACACTAATGTTTGTAACATCTAAAATGATCAGGACTCATTTGACCCCCCTTCAAAAAATGACTTGCCAGTTCAACGGTGAAAAAACTTTTGGCATAAATCTAGCATTCTAACCCAGCTGTTTTGAAAACATTTGTTTAAACCACATGATGATACTTTTTCTTGTGACTTCAAGAAAGGAAAAAAATTATAAAATTAATTATATTGGTATATAATTGGATATATCTCGATTACTGATTAACCGATATGCTCAATGGGTAGTAATGTCGCTGTTTACTTAAATATGATTAAAATTAATATTTTCAAAATGTGTTAATTCGTGTATTATAGCATTCAAACACATATCATGGCAAAGCCCCAACTGTTATCTATAAAATTTCATGTGAGATGAGGTACCGCTATATCGACATGCATTTGAGACAACGGTACTTTAGTAAAAAAGTCAAAATATAAAAACATAAAATTTGACCCTGGCTTTCAATGGGTTAATGTATATCATGCCATGTTTAGTGTTTATAAACCGGTTAACCGAAAAAGCGGTTTTTATTGCATATTTTGGTTTTTCGCAAACCGGTTTTTTAAAACATTGGTTTTCGGTTAACCGGGTTATCAGGTTTTTAAGTCTCGGTTAAACGGTTTAAAAAAGTTTTAATCTTTAGTACTAAATTGTATATTTTAAACCAATAAAAAATTAAATATTTATACTTGATAGTCCTGGACATACCATTTTTATTCCCTATTGATGCTTGTAACACAAAAAAATATTGATCCTACACCCACCTTAAAGTATACCGGCTAATCTAATCGGCTCAGAATAACTTCCTGAGTCGATTATGATATATCCGTCCGTCTGTCTGTCTTTGTGTCCATGTAAACCTTGTGCGCACGCTACATCTCGCAATTCTTAGGACAATTTGATGAAATTTGGCTCGTACGCATTACTGAAAATGGTTGAAATCGGTCCATTATTTCACCTAGCCCCCATATAACCCAACAACCCGAATAGGGCTTTTGAGCTCATAATTATATTAAATGTTCTAGTATTTCAACAAAAATTGGCTAAACTTAGTTTTACATAAGTCTACATGGTACTGCCGATTTTCGCAATGATCGGGCCTCATTTGACCCTAGCTCCATAGAAAGTCTTTTTCATAAAATGAAATGTTCACAATTCACTTATAAACACTAATTTCAGAATGAAATTCGGTACAAATGACTTTTATGTAAACATAAATTCTGATTCGATGTCCGTCTTTGTGGCCATATAAACCTTGTGTACACGCTACAGCTCGCAATTTCAAGATAATTTAGCACATATTCTTCTCTGGATCCAATGAGGAATGATGTTGAAAATTATTGAAATCGGTCCATTATTTCACCTAGCCAGCATACAACCGTACAAACAAACCCAAAACATCCTCCCACAAAGGGCTTTGGAGCTCATAATTATGTTAAATGTTTCAGTATCTCTACAATAATCGGCACAATTCAGTTTTATATAAGTCTAAATAATACTGCCGATTTTTGTAATTATCGAGCAGTATTGTCAAAAAGTGGCACAACTATGTTAATGTCCTTGTTGAATTTTATAATATTCGGTCCTTGTTTTCTCTCATATGGCTTCTTTCAGTAAATCAGTTTTTCTTCAATAAATTTGGAACCAAGAGAAATTCAACATAAATTTTTTATTATTGAAAATGAATCACATATAATATTCGTTTTATTAGTGTAGGGTATCATATGGTCGGTGACGCCCGACTATAGTTTCTTACTTGTTTATTGATATAGATGCATTATATATTCAAAGGTCAAATTATCCCTCCTATGACAACATCCATATACCTAACGAATCAATAATATCTTCAGATCTGTAAGATTTTCTTTTCTTATGATTTATTAAGACGTACATAATAAGTAATTCATAATATTTTGCAAAATGACATTTTTCAACCAAATATAATAAAATTTAAAGATTTCCAAACAATTCGGTTAACCGGTTTTTTTATACTCGGTTAACCGACAAACCGGTTTTCTAGAAATTGTAAATTTTCCGTTAACCGAAAAACCGGATTTTCCAAAAGTCGGTTTTTTATAAACACTAGTCATGTTATACATCAATGGAAAGGTCGTTCAAATACATTCTCCAATTCTATCCATATCGACCATATTGCTTTATTAGTAATGTCGATGTTTACTTAAATCTGCCAAAAGTTTATATATAAAAAACTAACATAACATTTGCATTTCATGGTTCAAATATATATCATAGGAAATCCCCAAATGTTTTCTTCAATATTTCATGTGAGATGACGTACTCTTAGATAGATATATTTTTGAGATAATGGTACTTTTGTAAAAAAAGTCAAGAGAAAAAAAAACAAAAATAGATCCTGGCTCTCAAAGGGTTAATGATAAAGTATGTCATGATACACATCAATGGAAAGCTTAAAGACCTTTTCAATGATACCCATATCTACAATATCAGTTAATTATAAATCGAGATATATCTATTTATATATCAAAACTTTCAAGACCCATAACTCCCGGACCCTAAGAGAGTAGATAATTTTTTCCCATATCTGTGGTCTGAAGAAAACAGATTATCAGGTAGTAAAAAAGTCTCTAAAATTTGCTGAATTAGAGTTCCCATATATTAGGGTTCTATAGTTGAAACGAAAAGTCGACTTTTCGACTTTTTGCATTTAGTTAAAAGTCGACTTTTCGACCTTTCGACTTTTTCCATTTTATGAAAAGTCGATTTTTCGACTTTTCGACCTTTTCCATTTATTTAAAAGTCGGCTTTTAGACTTTTCGACTTTTAGTATTTTATAAATGGTCGACTTTTCGACTTTTTCCGACTTTTCGACTTTTTCCGACTTTTTGATTTTTTACGACTTTTTGACTATTTTCGATTTATTTCGACTTTTCGACTTTTTTCGAATTTTTCCGACTTTTCGACTTTTTCCGACTTTTTGATTTTTTACGACTTTTTGACTATTTTCGATTTATTTCGACTTTTTTTCGACTATTTTTTTACTTTTTTCGAGTTTTTCCGACTATTTTAGAGTTTTTGACCTCTTTTCCACTTTTTTAAAATTTTCGACTCTTTTCGACTTTTTTCGACTTTTTCCGACTTTTTGACTTTTTCCGACTTTTGTCGACTTTTCGACTTTTTTCGACTTTCTTCGACTTTTTTCGACTTATCGACTTTTTTCGACTTTTCAACTTTTTTCGACTTTTCGATTTTTTCGACTTTCCGATTTTTTGACTTTTCGACTTTTTTCGACTTTTATTTACAAAGTCGACTTTTCGACTTTTTTCATAGACGATAGTCGAGTTATCGTCTTTTTTGGAACAAAATAGTCGACTTCGACTTTTTTCGACAAAAAGTCGATTGTTCGATTATTCGAAAGTCGATTTATAGAACCCTACCATATATCTGCAGTTTTAGTAAAATCGAATAATGTTAACCCATAAACAGTGAAAGTCAAACTATGCAATATAGTAAAATCGAGTAATGTTAACCCATAAACAGTGAAAGTCAAACTATGCAATATTGGAAAACTTCATTGAAACCATAGTAAAATAGTATTTAGGTTTCAACCGATTTAAATAAAACTTGAGAAAAATATGTAATAAAGACTCATATTTATAATAAAATCAAAAATATCGAAATTATAACTTAGACATAAATATATTTTTATAATTATATAAAATTTCCGATGTATTAAATATTCAATACCCTACTGTGGGTGATAAAGGAAACCCGATATCGGATTTGGTTTCAGCACCTAAATATACTTGGTATCAAATCAGATTGGTAATTAGAGTGTAATTAATCTGTAAGCACTAGTATTAGTATGAAATTCTGCTTAAATAACTGTTATGTAAATGTTAATACCTCTAGTAAAGTGAGGATAGACTCATATTAATCCAAAGCACACTCAAAATCACAAAAACAATAAAAAAAATGTACCTCTTTATCCTTTGATGCAGCTCACCAAATATTTTGTGGAAGTCAAAGGTCAAATTTTAAAATATTTGGGTATTCTTAGAGCGGTTTTTTGAGTTGGCAATCAAATGCCAATTAATAATCATATTAGTTAATCTAAAAATAAATTTAATCCCGACATCGGCAGAGCGTAAAATTTTCTTGCCTCACTAACACCACTTCAGTTTTTGCATTGAAGCATGAACTATTATTATTGTGCATTGCCATCGGCAACGCATTTATTTGCAATTTAATATGTAAGGTGAACCTTAATATTTACTCCATGCAGTTAAAACTAAATAAATAATGGAAGATTTTATGAAATTTTAAAAATGATAGATTGTTAAGATGTCCATGATGTTTTGCACTCATATGGATGGTCTATATGTCAATTAAGTGAAAATATTATCAGGACATTGACTAAATTCGGCTTACATTTCTGGAAATAACATAGTAGCGGACATTACATTTGTTTGGGAGTTTATGTCGATAATTAAACTCTTTTAAAATTTTCATTATTTATCACATTCACTCAGAAAAATAAAATTCGCCAAATAGGAACTTATCTTCATGTTTAACATCAGATATTTCTCTGTGTGTATCTCAGTCAAAAAACTTTAAAATTAAGAGAATGACGTACGTACGTGTGAAGGAGGAGAAAGCTCTTAAGGTGGCTCTTCGCGTATGTCTGTTCTACCATAATGATTGGAAAAAGCGTTCAAAAGATACCATCCAATCAAGAATCTTAATTGAGTCAAATTAATGAAAAACAGCAGGTCATCCGTTGATGTTTTGCAGTGATACAGATTCAATGTTCCACACCTAGGGCATTTTGATGTCTCACTGCGTTTCTCTATGGGCAAAATAAGCAGACCTTGAGAGGATGGAGTCAGAGGGATTCTGAGCCTATTTTTATGCAGAGAAATTTACATTTTTCCTGGTGCTCGTATTCTGCTCCATTTCTTTTATTCAGATGTTTAAGAAGTAATAACTTTTATTCATCCTCCAGATTTGGTGTAGGAACAAACACTTACACTATAATTCTGGAGAGATCTGTTCAGGAGTTACGATATTTGGCCATTCGTTTGGCTAGTGCATTTTCTTTGCTACATTCAATGATGTTGGAACCCTTTAAACTTTTGGCATTATCGAATACAGCATAGTTATCAGTAGTACGAATTAGTTTGTGAATCAGCATCCCAAAGCTATTTTACTCTCAGGTTCAATACGGTCTGTAATAGCCATCTGTAGCTCAAACATTTTGATCAACTCAATCTGCACCAGTTTCTGGCAAATGCCCCTATAACTCTGTCGGACCTGCTGTTCTCTCCTTTACAGGGAAAATGTTGGTTTAAAAAACTTTTGCATTCATCCATGACAGGATTTATCGTTCGTTGTTCTGAAACTCAGACTGCTGCACGTGGCAGTGTTCCTAAAGCGATAAAATATTTTGTACGTTTTATCCGTAGTCCTGAGTGTCCAGTCAGAATTCGTATTATAATACTAATTTCGGACATACGCATTCTGATTAGGCTTCTCTTCCTCCTCTCGTTAGCATTATTCCAAATGGGATCCTCTTACCCATGTTTTTAACTCCATACTCATTGCATCATTCATTAGGTTAACTTTCTCAAGTTCGCTTTCCTTTATAGAATGTACTTTCTATGGGAAAATATGTTAACTTCTATTGATGCCGTATTAAATGGTATCCATTACATACACCGTGATAGGTAAACTGTAGTATATTTCCGTTTCGAGGTTTTTAAAGTAAACCCCCATGCCCTTTCCAAGCAATTCTGTCACTGGTATGCTGTCGAGTACATCTGATATGATAATCGTCTTTCGTTAATTGGAATGAAGATTACAGCCATCCGGCTGACAGAAAAACTAAGGGCCCATTTCGTGATTGTTTTTTTAAAGCCCACCTTGTTGATCATAATATGACATAGAGAATATTATTCTCTATGTGTTGTCTTCAGGATTCAGTGTATAACTTTAAACCAAAAATTATAGATTATATTCTCAATAACTAGGCTGGATAATAAAAAAATCTATCTGATAAATATCTTAATAAAAACTTAAATTTGATTTTCCCCTCAATACCGCTAGATGCTATTAAAAATTTCACAACTGTTAAATCCATAAATTTTACTAAATATTTTTGTTTTGTTGAAAATTTTCGCGTTTCTTGTTGTTGCCTAAAGAAAACTCAAAACACGCAATGTGTCGTCGTTGAAGTCGTCGTCGTGCATGCTCGTTCACATAAAAAATATATTTATAAAATAAAAAAACAAAGCAGAAAATAAAATTTCTTCTTCCATGGCTTAAATCCAAGTAGTGGATTCATTGTATGATGATGGGGCTTTGACGAGTAGGTTTGCGTGTGTAAGTGTGTAAAAGTATGCGTGTTTTGGACGTGTAGCTGTGAGTGTGTGTATGTAATGTATGACTAACTGGCAGATTTTGTTCGATTTTTTTTTGGCCTAAAGTGAATGGTTATGGCTTAAAACACGGCAATGTAACAACACCAGGGCACGTCTAAAAAATTACAGTGGGTTTTCAATATACGTGGTTAGTTCGAAAATGTTGTTCATAGTTTTTGTGTTTGGGGTGAAAAACAAAAAATAAGATAAGATTACGACATAGTACGATACAACCAAAGTATATTAATAAAGTAGCGACATCTCTTGTTGTACAACAACATCTACAACAACCACATGTATTTTGTTTTTGGAAAATTTAAGATTGTGTCAAAATAAAATTTCCTTGAAAAACAATGTGAACAAAACATAAATAAAAAATATTACTTTTAAGCTAAAGATATTAACGATTTAATTATATTATTATATATTATACAATTTATTACACTTTTAAACTACTTTTAAACCACTTTTAATTCACTTTTTAAACTTTTCACAAGTTTTAACAAATAGCAAAACACAATTTAAAAATGGCGACGTAAACAATGTTAACAATTTTCAAAACAAACTTTGACAATTTGCTTCATTTATCTAGTTTAAAAAAAATAGTCAGCTGTTCAAGTGATGCTACTTTATTAATTTACTTTGGATACAACCATACAACGCCGATTGTGAATTGTACAAATGTGTTTCGGACGGATGTTTATCGAGAAAACAGTAAACTCGTTATTATGTTCTTCATCAATATTTCCAATAAAAAAGAGCGCACAATAGGCCTTAGAGTATATTTTCAGATCTGATGTAATATCCTTTCAACTTAACCTAAGACATCCTGTAAAATATTGTTCAAAATTATACTTGAATATTTATAGACAGGCGAATATAGTGAATGCTTTTGCGACTCTTTATCCTTGTTTTTTGTTTCAATTGAACGTCATCCGACTGAGGAAGGATCTTATTCAGTATTTCATGAAGTAGTAGTCTGTACCAAGAATATCGACCAATGTTTGTTGGCTGGATGCTAGAGATCTCATTCTTGAATGATCCGATGATAACGTTTATGCACCAGACTAGTGATTGTAATAAGGCCGTGGTACCGAAACTGTCTAATCTTATTATACCACAAATTAGCCATTCCGTTTCTCGGCACTGCTATCAACCACATTACCCTTAAAAGTGGGGTTATTGGTACTTATACGATAAGTACCAATAATTACTATTGGTACTTATCGTAGTACCAGAGCGAAACTGTTAGCGACTAATCGTATTATATCACAAATTGATCATTCAGATTCACGGCAACCACTTTAACTTTCAAACGTCGGGGATAGTATTAGGGATAACCTTTGCAAAGTTCTAACGAGACAAAAACCACAGCCAACACCAAAGCATCGCGCCAAAATTGTTATAGTTATTACGGATGGGAACTGTTAGAGTATTATCTTATATTACCACAAAATTGACTATTCAGGTTATCGGCACTGCTATCAACCACTTTAACATTAAAGAAGGACTGTGAGATTAGAGAGGAAACCTTTAGAGTCAATTATCTTACGTTACGAATAGACCATCAACCCCAATCAACACTTAAGCCTTCAAATCATGGCAAGATTGTTATACATATGATGGAAGGATTAGTATAATCATTGTCATCTCCGGAAAATTAAAGAAGATAACCTTTTGAGTCTATTATATCACAACTAGACCATGCATTTGTAGAGTTTAAACTTAAGTCATAAGAAAATCTTAGGTTTTCTACTTTAACTAATTATTGCTATTCTGGACCAAAGTTTATTGCTATTCTGGAACAAAGTTATTTGAAATTGACTCCCTTATATGCCAAGAAATTTACTTTTCAGTTTGACCTCGTATTCATGGGTACTCGACTCGTTCCAATATAATGTTGGTGTTGTTGTTTTTGCCATTTTCTTATAGCCATTGTTGACGGTAATGAAGGTGCTTGCTGGTGATGATGATGATATTACCATTGCTGTTGCCTTTAGCTCGTCTCTGTGTCGTTACTGTTTATTTTTTTGTCGATTATTCTTTAATTTTATTTTTTGTTAATTTAAGTCTTGCTTGGGTGATTTCAATATTTTCAGAGTCTCGTCTAAAACTAAAATAAACGGCAAAATTAAATTTTTAAAAAAAGCGCTGCTCTAAAGCTTGAAAAATCGTGAAACTCTGCTGGTCGTGTCCGTGGTCTATTGCAAAACGTTGGCGGCTGTTGTTGTAGTTGCCGTGTTGTTTTAGGGGTACCTCTCCTGCTGCCCACTCTGCCATAACACGATATCAGTGCTCTAACTTGTTTTATTTGCCGTCTTCCTGCACAATTTTTTTCTTCTTCTTTCGCTGTTTGTTTTTTCGTTTTTATTATCAACTTTACTCGTGCAAGTACAATTGACTGACTGCCTGCCTGCCTGCCATATTGTTGTTGCTGCTGTTGTGTGTGATTCCAGTTTAGAGTGATCACGAACACTCTAAACACAACAATAATAACAACAAAACATAGTGTATGAGAAACAAAACAAAAACAATAAAAACACAACTAAAGTCCGTTGCCGTTGCCGTTGCCGAGCAAATGTTTTTTCAAAGTGTACGAGTACAATGTAATATTGTTGTTATTGTTGCTTTTGCAGTGTCGAGTGTTTAGCCGAGTAAAACAACTGTGTTTGTATGGTTGTTGTTATTTGGTTTTGCTGATTTTTTTTTCGTTTTGTTATTGTTGTTGCTGCCATATATGTGTGTATGTATAATTTTTTCTTCTTATTAGTATATTTTTCCAATTATTTTCTGTTTGAAGCGTTTCTTTTTTTTTTGTTTTTGGATTTTTTTTGTTGTATTGTGCACATCATCTCCCATGTTTAGTTAGCAAACGTTGTTGTGGTGACGCAGTGAAATCCAGTTGGATTTAGAGAGTTTGTTGGAAAACAACATCCAAGAAAAATCGCAAATACTTTGTTTTCCGAAATTAATGTTTTCTGCTGTTTTTGCAACTGTTTTTATTCATTAAAATAAAGAAACGCTTTTTGTTTAATAACAATCAAATTGGAAACATATTTTCGAGCAGCTCATTGATTGTTTTTTTTTTTTGTCGAAATTTAATTTCGTGCTTAAACTGTGTGTGAGTGTAAATATTTTTTTTTTTTTTTGAGATATATTTTGGTTTCTTTTTATTTTATTCTTGTTTTGTTGTTGATTAAATAAAAAAATAAGTTCAAATGTTCAATTCTTGGTCGGCTTATCACAATGAATAGATAATAAATAATTAAACAGAAGAGAATTCTTTTATTTTAGTACTCATTAAAAAGTTTTAAAATACGCTCAAAGCATTTTACTTAACTCTTCGTCATTGTCATTAATAGTGTTCGTAAAAACTTCGTGAAATTGTGTTCGTACTTATTTTTCGCACTTAAATTGTGTTCGTTTTGTATACATTTCTTTTAATGGCGAAAATCTCAGCTTTTACTTGGCTAGAAAGGAGTTAAATTAACATTTAGGATATTCACGTTAATATGTAAAAGTGAAAATATAAACATTATCACTCTCGCGTGATACTAAACTATTACTGTTTGGTTGAAATTCAAAAGATAGATAAGTAGTCATATCCACACTGACATAAACTTGCAGTATATCTACATCATACATCATAAACAATTGTTTTTTGGCGACTTCATATCATTAATATCTTGGATCCGATCTTGGACCGTTATATGTGCCCAATTCTTCCTAAATCTAAAACAGAGTAATCAACCCAAAGTCTTGATCATACTTGCCATCGACACATAGAAGCCAATTGGGGCTGCACATGACTTACTAATCAATCAGCAATTAAGACTTGACTGCAAAGTCATCCTGTATAAGGCAGTTTTAAAACCAATTTATATATATGGAATCCAATTATGAGGAACGGCTAGCAATACCAGTACATATCATATGCAGAGGGTTCAATCCAAGATTCTGAGAACCATATCCGAAGTACCATGGCATGAGAACATCTACAGAGACTTAGAGAAATCATTGATCAAGAAAGAATTTAGAAAATCGCGTGAAGAATATTTGTCAAAATTACATGCACATCGCAACACGCTTGCATGGTTACTCACTGGAACACAACATCGATCAAAGCAACAACACAGAGTTGTCTACTTATTGTAAGGTCTTTAAAAATAAAGGCACTGTCTTATAAAGGGCTAGGGTTCTATAAATCGACTTTCGAATAATCGAACAATGGACTTTTTGTCGAAAAAAGTCGAAAAGTCGAAGTCGACTATTTTGTTCCAAAAAAGTCGATAACTCGACTATCGTCTATGAAAAAAGTCGAAAAGTCGACTTTGTAAATAAAAGTCGAAAAATGTCGAAAAGTCGGAAAGTCGAAGAAGTCGAAAAATCGAAAAAAGTCGAAAAAAGTCGATAAGTCGAAAAAAGTCGAAAAGTCGGAAAAAGTCGAAAAGTCGGAAAAAGTCGAAAAGTCGAAAAAAGTCGAAAAGTCGAAAATAGTCGAAAATTTTAAAAAAGTGGAAAAAAGGTCAAAAACTCTAAAATAGTCGGAAAAACTCGAAAAAAATAAAAAATAGTCGAAAAAAGTCGAAAAAAAGTCGAAAATAGTCAAAAAGTCGTAAAAAATCGAAAAGTCGGAAAAAGTCGAAAAGTTGAAAAAAGTCGGAAAAAGTCGAAAAAAGTCGGAAAAAGTCGAAAAGTCGAAAAAAGTCGGAAATAGTCAAAAAGTCGTAAAAAATCGAAAAGTCGTAAAAAGTCGAAAAGTTGAAAAAAGTCGGAAAAAGTCGAAAAAAGTCGAAAAAAGTCGGAAAAAGTCGAAAAAAGTCGAAAAGTCGAAAAAAGTCGGAAAAAGTCGAAAAGTCGACCATTTATAAAATACTAAAAGTCGAAAAGTCTAAAAGTCGACTTTTAAATAAATGAAAAAGGTCGAAAAGTCGAAAAATCGACTTTTCATAAAATGGAAAAAGTCGAAAGGTCGAAAAGTCGACTTTTAACTAAATGCAAAAAGTCGAAAAGTCGACTTTTCGTTTCAACTATAGAACCCTATAAAGGGCATATTAGAGAATAGCATGTTAAAAAATTTCTTTTACGATACACTTAAAAAAATTTCTTTGTAAAAACTGAGCAACTATAAACATTTATAACAACAAATACCAATTCAGAAGCAGATGCGGGAACTATCTATTGTCAGACGAGCTCTAGACAAGAACTTACAAGAAGCTCGATGTAGAGAACAACACAAAGGATCATGACGTAGAAGTTTCACGAACCAGGATCTCAGCTGGACACAGATTAAAGCTCTGTCTAGAGATTGTAGTATATTTAATAAAATAACGATTGATTGCACTAATTGACATACAAATTCAGAATTCCTGGTCTTCTGATAGTGTAGTAGATCTTTGATTTTTGGACTAAAAGTTGTGATCTTATTTAAAAGACATTGTTTGCACCTACATGAAAAGCAAAACAGAGCAAGAACAACACATTATGTATGAGGTGTTGTTGTTGTCGAAATCAGGAATGGAAAATTGTGTATGAGAAATTAAGCAGGGATGGGGAAACAATTAAAACAAATTATATTAAAATATGCTAATTGGACTACTTTTCGGTACTTTTTCGTTCTTTAGCTGATACTTTTTGAATTTTCTATAATATTTAACCTAAAAAAATAAATTAATGAAAATCTGTAGAAAGGTTTTTTGAAACCTAGAAATATATAATCAGACATATAGAATCCTTATGGAATGAAAATCTATAATATTTAATTTTTTTGGTACTTTTTGTTCTTCAACTGGCACTTTTGGAATCTTTTAAAATATTGAATCTAAAAAATTTAACATGCAATATATTGAATAAAATAGAATCTAAAAATGGACACTTTCTGGTACTTTTTCGTCATACAAGTGGTACATTTTAATTTTCTGAATTATTGAACCTGGAAACTTATAATCAGACATAAATATGGGATCCTCATGGAATGAAGATAATTAAGTATGTATTGAGTGCTTTTGTAAATACACTATGGTGAAGGGTAAGATTCGTGAAAGATTCGGTACAGACGTACATATGTATATAGAACTCTTACTTGTTTTAATTTGTGTTCTTAAACAAATATGTTATAATTGCCTGATATTTAATGATTTTGAGATTGATGGCGCCGATGTCGATATTTCATAATATTATGGTGCAATTCCAATATCATCGATACATCTGAGGGTATAAAGTGAATATTTTTTGTGAGAAAACTTATTGATCTTTAGATTATATTCTATTTAAAAGTTTAATATATAATTTAACGTTATTTCATAAAATTCCTTTATTTTAGTAAATGGAAATTATTATGAAAGTAAAATGTTCGCCCAGTCCAGGAGCTGGCTCCTCACCACATTCTACACTGAAAATAGTTGATCATCACCATCAACTGCAACAGCACACCTATACAAATGCTGGCTACAAATCCAGTCCACCACCACCATCGCCACATAATGTAATGCCACCACGGACTTATACACCCAACACACCACATCCAGGCAATAAATATCCCATTAGCGGTGCTAATAGTGGCAGCTCGTGCAACGATTGTTCTTTGGGTTATTGTTGTAATGTGTCACCATGTTGTGCCACAATTCCCTCACCGTCTCATTATTCACAAACTCCAGCTCAAGCATTACAAACTACATCACCATCGTCCGCTGCTACAGCAATGCAGTATACCTCAACAGAATCATATACGAGTAATTCTCCATGTCAAGCTCCAGATGAACCAGAATTTGTCTCCATAGACGATGAAAAGGTAAAACAGTATTTAATACGGTTGGGTCAGCAGCAATTACAGAAACAACGGAACCAGCAGCAACAACAACAACAGCTGCCTCAAAGTCGTCCACAAAAAGAACCAAAAATAACGCATGTTTTTTCCGCTCCAACCAATGCAAATGCCGTGAAACCGATAGTCTATGAAATTATTGAATTAGACGATGAGGATGAAAGAGAAAAACTCAAACAAATCAAACAACAAGCTGAACAAAGTCTGGCGAATAGAAAATTACCACCCAATCTCAGTATAAACTTGGCCAATCGTAATACGAAATCATTGGACATCAGTCTTATACCTAAAACTCCCGACAACAAACTGATTACACAAACCAGCCAAGAATTGCCTTTAATCAGTAATCAAACAGCCAGTTCGCGATCAACAATGAATAAAAATTCAGCAAATCATAAAATTATAGCCGAAATTGATTTGCTAGAAAGTGATGATGATGATGATGATGCATATGTGCATGATGATGACAACGATGAGGATGATGACGATGACACATTACCTTTAGTGGCGGTTAGTTGTGAACTACAGTGCGACGACGAAGATGAGGAGGATATTGTACAGGTTAATACAGCTGGACGCAATCTGCCGTACAACAGCGAGTATTTAAATGTTCAGCAGAGTCGACCCACCATGAGATATTCTAAACCATTAGTTGATGATGTCGTTATAGTCGGTTCCCATGCGGATAAAAATCATGATGATAATATGTTGGTTCGTTGGGAGGAATATGAGGGTCAGCGAGAACGTGTCTTTTTCGAATGTTTTCTATGTGGTAAAAAAGTACAATCTAGCTATAATTTAAGACGGCATATGATGATACATACAGGTAAGTTAAACGAATTAAGATATAGATAGATAGATAGATAGATAGATAGATAGATAGATAGATAGATAGATAGATAGATAGATAGATAGATAGATAGATAGATAGATAGATAGATAGATAGATAGATAGATAGATAGATAGATAGATAGATAGATAGATAGATAGATAGATAGATAGATACTCTCGCTCGCTGATGCTCCTAGCTCGCTCGCTCGCTCGCTCGCTCGCTCGCTCGCTCGATCGCTCGCTCGATCTCCTCGCTCGCGCCGCTCGCTCGCTCGCTCGATCGCTCGCTCGCTCGCTCGCTCGCTCGCTCGCTCGCTCGCTCGCTCGTCCTCGCTCGCTCGCTCGCTCGCTCGCTCGCTCGCTCGCTCGCTCGCTCGCTCGCTCGCTCGCTCCTCGCTCGCTCGCTCGCTCGCTCGCTCGCTCGCCCGCTCGCTCCTGCTCGCTCGCTCGCTCGCTCCGCTCGCTCCTCGCTCGCTCGCTCGCTCGCTCGCTCGCTCGCTCGCTCGCTCGCTCTCGCTCGCTCGCTCGCTCGCTCGCTCGCTCGCTCGCTCTCGCTCGCTCGCTCGCTCGCTCGCTCTCTCGCTCGCTCGCTCGCTCGCTCGCTCGCTCGCTCGCTCGCTCGCTCGCTCGCTCGCTCGCTCGCTCGCTCTCCTTCTCGTCCCCCTCCTCTCCCATTTCCGTCCTACCTTCCTCCCCTCCCCCTTGCCCCCCGTTCCCTTCCCCCCCATGCCTTTTTCCTCACTTTCTGTCTCCTTTCTGTGACCGTCCTTTTGGTTGCGATTTATGTGATCGGCGATTTCGCGAATTTAGCGATATGAAAAAACAACCGACGTCGTCATGCCAACGAGCCAAACTATCTCTGCATGGTTTGTCATGAACGGCCACCGGTAGATAATGATCCAACACGATGTATCAATTGCTGTACACAATCAAAAAATGCTGTAATAATGGCTGCCATGAAACCGGCCACAGATGCCGATAATGCAGCCGAACAGAATGCACGTCTTAAGTCAGCAACCGTAACAGAAACATTACAATCCTCTACACCATCCCTTTCATCCTCATCATCTGAAATGCATTCAGCGCAACAGCAGCAACTACATACACTACCAACCATCACCTCCGTAACAAGTTATAACATTGCGGCAATTAAAACAAAATCTTCAAATAACGGAAGTTCAACAGCAGCAGCAAGCAGTAGTAGTGGCAATGCAAAATCAACCGAAGATACACATCGTCTTTTGGATAATATACCAGCCGTACATCGTCCTGGTTACAATGAATTGGGTATGATTACGCGTAAAGAGTTTCCCTGTCCTTTGTGCAATCGTGCCTTTGGCACTCGTCACAATCTTAAGCGTCACTATATGATACATACGGGTGAGAAACCATTTAGCTGTAGCAAGTGCCGTAAACCCTTTAGGGAATATTCAACGCTTAAAAAACATATGGTCACTCACATACGTGAACGTTGGTACAAGTGTATGCGCTGTCCGATGAAATTTCGTGATTTCCTTAAGTACACAGAACACAAGGAAACTCATCGCAATGACAGTGATAGTGAGGAACAGCAGCATTTGACTACAAGTTCTTCGAAATCTACAAAATATTCTTCCACAATGCAAGTTGATGGTTATATGGATTCGAATGATGATGATTCAGGTGCTGAAGATTGGCTCGAGTGTTGTGAGTGCAATCAACGTTTTAATGAAATCGATGCTTATAATGAACACTTAAAGGAACACGATGTCAATACCCAAATTTTTCAGTGTTACATTTGCAAAGAGCAATCAAAGACACGAGCAGAATTAGATCAGCATATAGCTCAGCAACATAAATTGGATACAACAGATTCCATGGATGAGGATAATGATGAAGCATGAGTATATACGTTTAGTAATAGTTTTATTTGTTTATGTGTATGTTTATATTTGTCTAATATTAATTGGGTTTTGGTTACTTTCACCGTTATCCCAAAATATGAACACATTCCCCAGTTTGCCATTATATATGAGCAGTGATAAATTAAGTAATTTTTTATTTTAATTTTGATGAGATTATTTTTTGTATAACTTTAAAAACTTATACATACTTCCTTATTATTATTTTAAGTTCCAAATGACCCTCTCTTTTTTTTTTTTTTTTTTTTTTTGATGAAAACTCAGCAAGTTTAATTACATATAGTGCAATTGTAAAATATCGATAAAGTTTATATTTTTATACAAAATATCTAGTTTATATTTAAATGTGAATCTCTAAGAATAAAAAGAGATATCCATATGAATGTTTGTGTGTGTGCGTGTCTATGCTATATAAAAATTGTTATTTTAACATGAACTATTGTGCTTAAGTTTTAATTTTTATTCCTTCTAACTGTAATAAGATATTAACATTACATTCCAAATAAAGAATATATTCTCCATTTATATTTTAAAAATTTTTAGTTTTTTAATGATTTTTTCCTAAAATTGACTAATGTTTAGTCTGTAGAGTAGACTAAACTCTAGTCTATAGAATGAACTAATGTTTAGTCTATAGAATAGACTAAAGTTTAGTCTATAGAATAGACTAAAGTTTAGTCTATAGAATAGACTAAAGTTTAGTCTATAGAATGGACTAAAGTTTAGTCTATAGAATAGACTAAAGTTTAGTCTATAGAATAGACTAAAGTTTAATCTATAGAATAGATAAAGTTTAGTCTATAGAATAGACTAAAGTTTAGTCTATAGAATAGACTAAAGTTTAGTCCATAGAATAGACTAAAGTTTAGTCTATAGAATAGACTAAAGTTTAGTCTATAGAATAGACTAAAGTTTAGTCTATAGAATAGACTAAAGTTTAGTCTATAGAATAGACTAAAGTTTAGTCTATAGAATAGACTAAAGTTTAGTCTATAGAATAGACTAAAGTTTAGTCTATAGAATAGACTAAAGTTTAGTCTATAGAATAGACTAAAGTTTAGTCTATAGAGTAGACTAAAGTTTAGTCTATAGAATAGACTAAAGTTTAGTCTATAGAATAGACTAAAGTTTAGTCTATAGAATAGACTAAAGTTTAATCTATAGAATAGACTAAAGTTTAGTCTATAGAATAGACTAAAGTTTAATCTATAGAATAGACTAAAGTTTAGTCTATAGAATAGACTAAAGTTTAGTCTATAGAATAGACTAAAGTTTAGTCTATAGAATAGACTAAAGTTTAGTCTATAGAATAGACTAAAGTTTAGTCTATAGAATAGACTAAAGTTTAGTCTATAGAATAGACTAAAGTTTAGTCTATAGAATAGACTAAAGTTTAGTCTATAGAATAGACTAAAGTTTAGTCTATAAAATAGACTAAAGTTTAGTCTATAAAATAGACTAAAGTTTAGTCTATAGAATAGACTAAAGTTTAGTCTATAGAATAGACTAAAGTTTAGTCTATAGAATAGACTAAAGTTTAGTCTATAGAATAGACTAAAGTTTAGTCTATAGAATAGACTAAAGTTTAGTCTATAGAGTAGACTAAAGTTTAGTCTATAGAATAGACTAAAGTTTAGTCTATAGAATAGACTAAAGTTTAGTCTATAGAATAGACTAAAGTTTAGTCTATAGAGTAGACTAAAGTTTAGTCTATAGAATAGACTAAAGTTTAGTCTATAGAATAGACTAAAGTTTAGTCTATAGAATAGACTAAAGTTTAATCTATAGAATAGACTAAAGTTTAGTCTATAGAATAGACTAAAGTTTAATCTATAGAATAGACTAAAGTTTAGTCTATAGAATAGACTAAAGTTTAATCTATAGAATAGACTAAAGTTTAGTCTATAGAATAGTTTAGTCTATAGAATAGACTAAAGTTTAGTCTATAGAATAGACTAAAGTTTAGTCTTTAGAATAAACTAAAGTTTAGTCTATAAAATATTTTTTAATTAAACCGTTTTCATAATTAAGACTGACAATGCTGTTATTTTTACTTCATTTCTAAACTACTCTGTTTTTTATATTCTGTTTTGTTTTCATGTTTTTAAACACTCCTGTTGTTGTATTAAAACAGCTGACTGATGTAAACAAATAAAACAAACTACACGTGCCAAGACAAAAAAATTGTTTACATTTTTATTTGCCGAAAATAATATTTAAATATTAATTTTAATTAAACCAACAAAAATGGAAGAAACAAAAGGATTTTACGATATGTGTATACCATTTAATAAAGATGAAAAGGTGATGCGAGAAATGTGCAAAGAAATAATTGAATGTAAGTGAAAACAATAAAATAAAATGCGGAATAAAAATTTGCAATAAATTTTTAATGTTTATTTGCAGTAGGCTATAAGACTATAGCCATAGAGCAGCAATTTGATCATAGTAAAAAGGAAAATGTTAAAAGATCCTCGGATATATTTCCCGAACCTGTGAATATCAAAGGACTGCAGGAAGAGTTTAAGAATAAATTGAAAATCTTGCAACGTTTAACTATAATATATGTGGATGTGGCTGTGGCACATGCCATGGTGAGTATAAAAAGACTTTTTATTCAAAAATAAAATGTTTAATAATTTAAAATTTCGATTTTAGGGTAATTCTTTAAATTTGAAGAAATTTAATTTAATAGCCGGCCAGCCTAAAACAGATGCTGCCTTGACGGTAAGTATTTTTTTTTTTAAAGTGGATTTATAATTTGTTTAAAATGTTAATAATTACAGCATTGTTGCACTACCTTTAATGGTGATATTGTTACTTTTGATACTAACGCCGGTATACGTTTGAATGTTAATCGCAAAGCCTATCAAGTGGCTGTTAAGCGGGGAGTCTTTTTTGAAATCAAATACTCTCCTTTAATAGCCGACTCCTCCTGCCGCAAAGATATGATTAAGGTGGCTCATAATTATTTCGTTAAGGGTAAATCAAGAAGTATTATTATCTCCAGTGGAGCCACAAATGTTTTTGAATTAAGAGGACCTTATGATGTGGCTAACTTGTAAGTTTTAGCTACAGCTTTATGTATTTAATAAATATTTTATTCTTCTATTTACCTTTCAGATCTTTTATTTTTGGCCTATCGGAAGACCAGGGCAAATGTGCCATAGATCGTTTTTGTCGTCAATTATTTTTGAGAGCTGGTAGGTGGATTTGTTTTTCTTAAAATATTATTTTAAAGCATTTTTTTGGCTAACATTTTAATTGTTCTTCTTTAGAATCCCGTCGTGTTGGTAAAACTGTTATGTTTGTTAAGGCTTCGGGTCCAGTGGTATTTTCGGATTCCTCCTCCGACAGTGATAACAATGAGGAAGAAGTTGCATTGGATGATCAGTCAAGTAAAATGGAAACTGAAGATGTTATTAAGTTTTCAAAGGATTCAGAAAGTGATGTTGATTCAGATGACGATGAAAATGTTAAAGAACAACCCAATAAAAAGAAAAAAATGTTTTAAATATATTTTGGTGTTTTTATATGTTTTCGATTTTTTACAAATTTGAAATTTTTAACTGTATGAACTTTTTAAATGTCATACAGTAATATAGAAATATTATAAATCCACATTTTTTACACACTACATACTCATTGTAGGGTGTCACGACGGCCATGTCCAACTTTACATTCCTTGTAATTTTAAAGCAAATAAGTTTCGATCTGGCAACATTAACTTTCGTGGTAAAAAAAACTGCAAAACAATCACAAATATTTTGTTATTCCTTTAAATTATCAGAAATATTTAAATAAAGTTTCTTAATAATGGAAGCCATTAATCCAGATGAATTTAAGGATAAAAATGATGGAATGCATTTGATAGTGGAGACTTCCTACAGCCTATCAACTTTGCAAGAATATATGAACCAAACTTGTTTGGCAGATAAATGCGGATTTTTGCAGCATACCGAGGATATAGAAGAGGTGAAAACAAGAGTTTTGTTATAAATAAAAACAATTATTAAATTTGTTTATGTATGTATGTAAATATGTAATAGATTTGCAAACAATTTTGTGGTCTGTTAAAAAACAATGAATTAAATCTTGATGAAATTACGAATCTATTTGTGGCGGCTTCTATGGTTTATTTTGTAAATGCCACTCCGGAAAATTTCGAATGGCGCTACCATCTTTTGCAAAAGACATTCCAGTATGTCGACACTTTGAGTCCAATACATGTAAGAAGTAATGCATTTGTGTTAAATATGTGCATAATTATTATTATTTATAGTTACATGTGGCTACTAAACGTCTCTGGGAAGCCTTTAAAATGGAAGGAATCGAATTTGTCTTCAACATTTTAACCATAAGTCATCACATATCAATGGCCAGTGAAACTGGACGTGCTATAGCCATATGTTTAGTTTGGACCTTAATTTGTGAAATCATGGAAACAGAAATACAAATGTATACGTTTCATGAGTTCAGTGAATTAATAAAGATGTTAAAAGAACTAGATGATGAGGTTTTGCAGGAGGAGGAACATATACGTATCGTTTATGTAATGGTGCAGTGCCTTGGTTTTATAATAAACGCTGTGGTGTATGGAAAAAATGATGATTTAAAAAAGGCCGGTTATCGCAACTACTTTTCCTACAGCCAAAGAGAATTGGAAAAGTTGAAAAAATACGCTGAACGTTTAACAAGTTTACTTAAGATCAATATTTCGGGAGATAATAATTTCGAGTTGAGAATGACAGTAAGTTAATGTTGTGTATGGGTAAAAGTTAGTTTTATTTATAGTATAAATTCTTATTTACAGATAACTGAATATATAAATATTAATATTATTGGAATTTTACAAGAGAAGATCTCCGAAATGCAATCTGTTTAATAAATTCGATATATCGTGTCTTTAAAATCAAGAAATTTCCGTTTTTGGCCATATTTTAGATATTACAACGGCGCGACTTGAAAAGTCGAATAGACGACTTTTCATAAATTACAAAAAGTCGTTACTTTTGTTTTAACTATATTGAGTTCGTTCTTTTTATTCAACTACTCGCCGCTATTGTGAAAAATGGCGCAGCAGTTTTAAAAGAATTGTCAGATCGATTTGAAATCTAATTTAGTTTTTAGATTTTTTAATAAAAATACATAAAATTTAATAATAAAATATAATCATGCATTCTAGAACTAGTTGTGAATCGAACTTAGGATATCTGGTCTTAACCACTCTAAATCTAGTTACTAATATTTTAAAAAGTTTTCTTTTAAATTTCCTTCAATTGCCTTAATTAACATATTACTTTAGTTAATAATTAATATTTTGTAGCAGTAGTTAAATTCCTTATTTTTCAAATTAATTTTGAACAATTTTGTTTGAAATAAATTAAAATTGCTAACTAAAACACGTTCATTTAGAACAAATCTTAGCTGGCAACATTATTAAATTAGCGTTTTCCCGGTCTTTACACAACATCTGGCATCATTTTAAAACAAATGACATTTTTTATCTGTTATATTTACTATAGACATCTCTTTCTCTCTTTAGTTTTGTGGATAAACACTAACACTAATTGTTTATCGAGTCATACTTGTCACAGAATTTTTCTACATTTTATTTTCTCCTAAATACAACTCTGTTTTAGGTAGCTTTTGCGCTCTCTCTTTCTCAACGTTTTTTTTTCTTCAACAAAATTTTTTGGCTAGTCGGCAAAAAGAATAAAAATTCTTAAAACAAAATGGTGGTCTTTGATGTGGTGCGTACATTATTTGTCTTGAGTGATGAGTAGAAAAATTGCAAAAACGGTAAATTAAAGTGAAAATTAATTAAAAAAATTATGAAATTTATAAAATATAAAGGCAAAGTAAACAAATGCAATAAAAATTTCAAGAATTACATAAAATTTTAATGCTAAAAAAGGCATTTGAAAAAATGTTGGTTAATTGAAGCAAAAAAAAAAGATGAAAGGAAAAAATGTGTGTGTGCATGATGGAAGAAAAAAAAAGAAAAGATGAGAAGCAAGAAATAAAGTAATTTTTTGCACTGAAAAATTGCAGACTAAAATTTAATAGAAATATTAATTAAAATACTAAACTTAACAGTGGAAATTATTAAAAAAAAGGTTGAAATTGAAAAAAGTTATATGTAAGAGAAATGAAAAAAAATTGTCTGTACTTCATAAGAGACCCTTCCTCATCGTTTCAAAAAATTAAGAAAAACTTGAAGAAAAAAATTAACAGCAACAACAACAGCAATAGAAAGAAGAAAAAACGGACAATAACGACAACGACGTCGACAATGTTAACGAACGCCGCTAACGACAATTATTTACCCACGAATATAATAAAAAAAAATCATCATACATATACGATACATTTTTGTTTCTCATATAATTAAGCTTAGGCGAAAAAAAATTAATTATCAAAGCGTCTGGCTGTTAAAGCTAAATTGAAAAAAAGAAAATTTAAATTTAAAAAATACAAAGTTTTCCAAAATTTGCTATACATTTTCTTAAAACAACGTGTAATATACAAATAAAATTGTTCTAACAACAAATATAAACAAACAAACAAACAAAAGCCGCTTGTGTTAAATGAAAACAATTTTCTTAAAACATTAACTTAATAAGTGTTTAATTAAATAAAACTAAAAATTTATATGAAAAGTGTTGAAAATTTTGCATAATTTTAAAAAGAAAATGAAACAAAAAAAAAGGAATTGAATTGGTGTGGTGTGTCTCTTTGTATAGTTGTTTGTGCTTTAGCCAAGTGTAGAGAAAATTAAAATTTTGTTGTTTTTGTTTTATACTTGACGCCGCTGTTTCACCCTCCTCTTTCCTCTTTCATACCTACAGAAACAAATTGTATTGCTGTAGGTTTTTTTCTACATAAAAAAACATTGTGTTTCTTGTTTTTTTCTTAGTAGAGGTAAGTTTTGTTTTTGTTAATTAATATTTGTAGGTATGTTATTAATTTGTTAATATGTATAAATTTATTTATTAGTAATGTATTTAGTTTTTTTTTAAGTTATTTGTTAAACTATTTCTTTCTTAAGCAGTGTTGCAAATTTTAGTACTTTTTTCGCTGTGGTGATTTAAAAATTAATGAGCATTTATTTGCTGTAATTTGTTGTTGTTATTGTTTCTTCTTTTCATGTGTTCTTCAAGATTTTTGCTCTTGTTTGTTAGGTTGTTGTTGTTTTTGCAGCATTTTATCATCGTTGCACCTGTAAATTGTTGCAGTTTCTAATTAATTTTAACAATTGCTGGTTTAGTTTTTGTTACTTTTAACATTTCTATAAAATTATTTTAATTTTCAATTAATATTTTATTAACTTTAACAGCATTTTATGTTAAATTTAATCCATTTAATTTACTTATAACCATTTTTAAATAAATATAAAGAAAACTTTAGTTTAACTTCAATTTTATTCGTGTGCTTACTTTTGTTTTTGTAAAAATTATAAAATTTATCTGATTTGTTGTTGTTTTTTAAACTTCATCATATGGTTTTATATTTATCTTCGTTTATTGCTTTTTTATGTCAATCGTCGTTGGCAGCCATTGTAATTTTTGCATGAAAAGACGCGCTGCTCTCTTTTTTTTCTCTTTCTCAGCCTAAATTGTAAGAAATCACACATTTTCTTTATAATTTTTTTGTG
The DNA here is from genome assembly GCF_015586225.1 of Lucilia sericata. Classification (NCBI taxonomy): domain Eukaryota; kingdom Metazoa; phylum Arthropoda; class Insecta; order Diptera; family Calliphoridae; genus Lucilia; species Lucilia sericata. The sequence continues at coordinate 159,904 of NW_023994536.1, read as the reverse complement.
AAAAATTATTTTTATTGTTATCCATTGGATTTAAAAATACATATTTGTTGTTTAATCTTCAACATATTTGAAGTGATGAAAAGTTTGGTTGGTGGTCGTAAGATGATAGGTAACTTGTCAACTTAATATTTTTGATCTTCTAGGATAATATTTCATATATCCTTTTTTAAGTGGTTCTGTAAAAGGTCTGCATAACCGACAACCTGTCATCCTATGACTTTTTCTTCCTTTTTAAGGAAATGTATTTCTCCCCTTTTAAGTAAATCACCGAAGTATATTCAACCGAGTACCTATACATTATTAGATAAATTTAAAGCGACATCGGAAGGAAAGATTCAATATAAGATTGGATTGTAAGATGTCCTCAAACTAATGTATTTTCAGGGGTAAGCTTTGCATCATATGATAACCAGACAATTCGAGAATATTCCATAAAGAAACACCGGATGTACCTACTTTTTATAAAGGGAAAGATACTCTAGGAAATAAAATTGATCCAAGACCGAAGTTTGTTTGATACTGAAGTTTAGGTGTACAAAAGGCATTACGCACACAGCTAAAGAAACGGGTGCAAAGCATGTGGAGTAAAAATTCTATGAATTTACGTCCAGAGATGAGTTTCAAAACACCAGACGATAATAATATCATAATGCACTTTGATTTTCCAACCAAAAGAAGTAGCAAAGTTTGGTGTTCTATCCTTCAACTTCTACCTCTCTAAACTCCCCATAACGTAACTGGATTTGATAAGAAATTATCACCTGTAAAGTCTTCTGCAATACTTTTCACCAGCTGGAGCTAAATTTAGGCTGGATAGTTGAGGCAGCACAAATACTGACTATAAACCACCCAAACATTTTGGGGTTCATCTGTGTACATTCTTAGCTATATCTATAAGACGAAATCCGTTGAGTGGTTAATTACATGCTGTAGTCTAGTCTGCTTCGCTGAGTAATAACCAATGAAATATTAATTGCTGTCCAATGGACTGTAACAAAAAATTAACAGTTCCTCTGGATGTGACCGGAGCAGTCATCCCAACTGTTGCATCACACAGTTTAATACACCCTTGAGGCATATCAGGAAGAAACTTTGTGTGCAGGGTCCGTTGATTCGTTATTTTTATACATTATCTTTTAATGACATTCTTAGAGATGTCAGCAACACCGCGGTTTCAGGTTATCGCATGATTGTCGCACTTGTAGCAGAAATAGAGAAAAACCTGCCGTGGAAAACATCCAAATATATGCTCAGCAGGTGGTCAGGAACCCCATGATACCCACCACATATACAATTGTCCAGCACACACTACTTCACTTAAACCCATCAATTTATGCAATAATTCGATAAAAGTTTGGTTAGAACACCCAGTTATAAACTGTCAAAACAATCTAAGGGGCACAAACAGGCTCGATTACGACTTGTCAATAGTACAATTGAATTAAAGCTTATTATTGTTATGACTAGGGAAAAAGGTTGTAAACAGATCTAAACATGTTTCCAATGAAATAAAAGTTGAAAAACAGCTTAATGCTGGAATGCATCTTCTCTTCCAGAATAGTAGTCTCACATAATATGTTTTGTTAATCATCATAGACATTCGACAATTTCCAAACGACTTATTTTGTCGAAGCAAGGAAGATATAGCCATTGCCATGTTACTACAAAAGCATTCCATACTTCTATTGTATAGCTGAAGGATAATATAATGTTAGACACTAGCTCACACAAGTCGTCTTTGTTCAGATTAAAAATCGTACATGTAAGGGTATTTTGATCTTAATACCTGTAATTTTAAAACATATCAAATCCTATTGAAAAGTTAATTTAATTTTTGTTAAAAATTTAAATAACTAGAAAGCATTGTGCATAGATCTACTAGAATATCATAAAATTTCAACTCTTTCCTTTATGTTTTCTCTTTTAGTTATTAATATTTTAGCTATTCCATTTTCGTTAGTAATTAATAATATTTTAATCATTCTTGTTATACATTTTTATATTTGAGTATAAATATTTATATGTGTTAATAGTTATTAATTAATTTTTGCATTCTATATATTTGTGTATAATAAATTTGTTCAGAATTCACCACGCGTCGTTTAGACAAGAGCAGCGAGAAGTGAAAAAGATTTGTATGTATATAATATATACATAAATAATTTATATTTATTTACTTATTATACATATTTGGTAGGTAATTATAAAAATTTAACAGTAGCTGCAGCAGCAGCAAAGCAATAATATATCAAATAGAAAATGAAAAATGTTCAACAAATTGTAATGACTTAAAAGAACAGTTGAGTAAAGGAGTGAAGACTTCGATTGTAATATTATTAATTTTTTTTACATAAAATATCTCAGTTCTTCAGTGAGCAAGACTATTGTTATGATATCAACCTCAAGATCAGCATAATCCATTTGAACTAGTTGCTTACCCTCTCTATAGCTTTTTTGCTCTTCGAAGCCATTGTGTGGTTCACTATCGTATTCTGGAGCAGATATTCTGCATTACTGTATGTTATAACGGTATCTTCTAATTTGGTAGTAGAGGGCGTCTGTCTTTCCTTTTTTGCATTCATCTTCTTCTTCCCCGTTGGTAGGATCTTGTTTTCAGACACTTTTTTTCACAATAGCTTACTTACCTTTGTCTCTCTCATTCGTAGATACCTGCCTGAAGATTCCTTTGAAGTCATGAAGCTCATTTTCTTCTTGCATTTTTTTCTTTGTTTTCAGCTCGTATGACGTAGTTTGTTACCCTGTAACTACGGTAACTTTTTTAACATCACCGCAAAACTTGCAGAAGTCTCCCATTTACAGATAGAAACTGTAATTGAACCTTGACCCATTAAAATCAGATTCCGAGGAAAATCTCTTTGCATTTCATATATTATGTAGGCTTTATTTTCATAAAGACTATAAGGCATTAGATAATTTGCAATCCATTTTAATATTCCAATAGTAATTGATAGTGTCTCGGAATCTATCGTAGATCATCCCTTAATAGTGTCAAACGAGTGTTTTTAGCCGGCTTTTTCTTCTAATTAAGTCTAGTTAGTTAGTTCAATCTTCATTCTGTTAATTTTGTTGCAAATCTCACGAACAGTTTATCAGATCCTAGTTATTAAATCTATCACTTGGGATCACCACTTACCATATATACGGGTGGCCAGTTGCCCGCAGGACTATGTCCTGGCTGGCCAGTTGGTTGAGGTTCCTTCGGGATCCACGTAATGGCTGTGGTTAAACCCAAATTCCCGGGAAGAGTAAGTGGCGGTTAAAGGACTGATGTAAGGTAAAGTCAATATTTGGGGATTAGTTCGGTGCTGTTGCCGATACAATAAATACTCCACAGAGGAGTGACTGTGGGACTAAGCGTTGGAAATGAGTTGGTGTTAATTGTATATGGTACGGGATGAATGTGGGGTATGCGGGCCTCACCCAACCGTTTACCTAGAATAAGTGTGTCGTATGTTTTTCTCTTATGAATGTGTCGGATGAATGAGAAGTGTGCTGGGTTGAATGATGATGGATGAAAGGTATCATATACAAATGATACCATTGAATTTTCCTTCCTTGTCCAGATATGTTCAGAATAAACTAGTTCATATCAGAATTACCATAGTGTGTCACTGTGAGTAAGAACAAAGTCTCGGCTTATTTGATGGATTCGTACTTCGGTCTACCGGTTACGTCTCTAGGTGCTGTTACCGAATCAACAGAGGCCATCCCATCTGCATGATTGTAAACGGAAGTGATGTTTTACATCTCGGAAGTTAAGCAACGGGGCAGCAATGGTCAGAGATTAGATAGCTCAAGTACTCGAGCAAAATGCTTGTACATGGACCGGCTTTAGCCATGTACAAAAATTGCCACCTGATTTCTTCATTGAAGATTGAAGGGGCGGTGGTGAGTCGTCACAAAGCTCACCCAGTGGTTAAAAAAGACCACCGGCAGGTACTCACGTAAAGCACTTCGATATTCATTGATACTTACCGACCAACTAGTTTACACTTTATTTTAATATGGATGCATGTCAATGCATCCGAAAATGAAATTCATTTCAACTAACGTGTAACCAACTGGTAATTCGAGTAGAGAGTGTTCATTTTACAAGCGAGAATGGACTTTACTGTCCTCAAGTAATCTAGAGAGTAGATACATAATAAAACTTATGCGTAAGGCTTTATTTAGCTCTTCGGGCTAGCTTTCTGATTGTATCTTATTTATTGACTTCCTCCTAGGACAAACACATGTTAAAATAGCTTGTTACCTGGGTAGTCGGTTGGCTAGAAGTAACACTCAGTGATACTGAGAATGTCCCACGAAACAGCTGAAAGTATCATGTCTTTTTGAGTCTTCAAGATCTTTAAGATATCAGACCTCGAGTCTTTACCGATCGTTTCCATATGATAACTCTTTTATAGAAATTATCCTGAACTTTAGTTTCGTAATAATTATTTTCAATTTCAATTTATTCTTTTATATATCTGTTTACATACAACTCTGATTGTATACAGATAATATAATTTGCAAGTACATTTTTGTTGTTCATTATTATTGTTGTTGTTGCTGCTCATTTTACAGTTGTGTTTTTATAATATATGTTTGTTGTTGTTGCTTTGTTGGTGGTTTATTGCTGTTGTTGTTTTAAACATTTAGCTATTGTATTACTTCTGCTGTTGCTGCTAATTCTCAAGTAGTTGTTGTTGTTGTACATAACCATTCATATACAATTTTTTTAGGTGTTGCTTGATTTTGTTTTATATTTTTCTCCGTGTGTCGACCCGACCATACAAACGATGCCTTTTGTCTACTAACAAATATATAATTTTTTTTTATTATTTTCCAATTTTTTTTCGCTCATAGTCAAACATCGTCGTGTATGTATACTAATGTTTTTTCTTCTTTTCGTTTAAACATTTTTTTTGTTTTTATTATTGTAAAAAGAAAAATTCACCAAGTAAAAATACAATTTATGCGTGTATTGCAAATATCATTCACTAAAATATGCCAGTTTTATGGGAGATAAGAAGGTGTTAGTGGGGAGTCGTTGAGTGGTGGGGTCTGTTTTCAAATTGATTATTGCTTAAAAGAAAAAAAAATATGTTTTTGTTTCAAACTTATTTTGCAAATATCAAATGTTTAATGTATGCGTTATTAGTTTGGAATTTATTGGAATTATTTCAAAGATTTTGTTTTTTTTTGTTATAAAATGTCAACTATTTTGATTTGTTGTTGTTAAAAAAGCCTAAAAAATAGTCATAAAGTTTTTTGCTAGTGACGACACTGTATCCATGGCGCTAAGATGTAATGCTCTGAATTCGGTAGGTCCAGAATAGCTCATCAAAGGATAAAGCTAGAGGTCCACACTACTCGTCCTCGCGGCAAAGCATTTCATGCTTTTCAAGCCTTTACAAAGAACTTCGCGTTTTTTTAAGTTTTTTATTTATATTTTCAAAATTTAACTCGTTTAAGTTTATTAAAATACACATTACAAATAGAATATAAATTGTCCAAATCAGCTGACATATTCGTGCGCCTCTTATGACACTTACAAAAGTAGAAAGCATTCTCTAAGCATTCTCCGCTTCAAGGCATCGTACGCTTTTGTGCTTGTAGAATTTAGTTAGTTAGTTAGCTAGTTAGTTAGTTAGTTAGTTAGTTAGTTAATTAGTAGTTAGTTAGTTAGTTAGTTAGTTAGTTAGTTAGTTAGTTAGTTAGTTAGTTAGTTAGTTAGTTAGTTAGTTAGTTAGTTAGTTAGTAGTTAGTTAGTTAGTTAGTTAGTTAGTTAGTTAGTTAGTTAGTTAGTTAGTTAGTTAGTTAGTTAGTTAGTTAGTTAGTTAGTTAGTTAGTTAGTTAGTTAGTTAGTTAGTTAGTTAGTTAGTTAGTTAGTTAGTTAGTTAGTTAGTAGTTAGTTAGTTAGTTAGTAGTTAGTAGTAGTTAGTTAGTTAGTTAGTTAGTTAGTTAGTTAGTTAGTAGTAGTTAGTTAGTTAGTAGTTAGTTAGTTAGTTTTAGTTAGTTAGTTAGTTAGTTAGTTAGTTAGTTAGTTAGTTAGTTAGTTAGTTAGTTAGTTAGTTAGTTAGTTAGTTAGTTAGTTAGTTAGTTAGTTAGTTAGTTAGTTAGTTAGTTAGTTAGTTAGTTAGTTAGTTAGTAGTTAGTTAGTTAGTTAGTTAGTTAGTTAGTTAGTTAGTTAGTTAGTTAGTTAGTTAGTTAGTTAGTTAGTTAGTTAGTTAGTTAGTTAGTTAGTTAGTTAGTTAGTTAGTTAGTTAGTTAGTTAGTTAGTTAGTTAGTTAGTTAGTTAGTTAGTTAATTAGTTAGTTAGTTAATTAGTTAGTTAGTTAGTTACTTCGAACATAACTTTTAGCTCAACACAAGTCTATTGTGTCACTGGTCTAGTGTGGGCAGCTTCCAAATTAAAAGATATGCCAAAGAGCTTTCATTTATCTGCTGTTTTTTTTTTTTGTAAAACAACAATTATATTAATTTATTCTAATCAAAATTTTCTGTTTCTTTTCAGGCTTTTTCTTAAGAGATTTGCATTTCTTCGTTAAATTCTTCATATTCCTTTGACAATTTATATCCCATACAAAGTTAGTTATTTAAAGCTAGATTTTTAAAAGTTTTTATTTTTAGATAAAATAATTATTTAAGATAGGATCTAAAATAAACATCTGATTTTAAAATAAGGATACAAATTTAAAATATGTAACTAATATCTAGAGGACAAAAGACTTTGAAAAATCTGTTAAAGAAAATTTTTGAACATTTAAAAGACTAAAATCACAAGTGGCTTTGTTTCTATTATAAAACGCAAATAGACAATGTTTTCAATATACAATAATTTGTAAATTACACTAAGAAAAAGGAAGGAACTAAAATGTCTGCATTCAAATTGGAAACTTTTCGAAATAAATGGTAAGTGAAAATAATTTAAGACTTTTTATTTCAATTTAGACTTATTCGTATTTAAAAAATTGTATGGTACGATTTGGTTATCATTTTTTTTAAATATTAGTATAAGAAATATATGTATACAATTCTTTAACAATTAAAACATAATAACTTATGGCCTAAACAAAATTAATAATAACTAAAACAACTTATGCAGAATTCCACAATTTATTTAGTGAAACTTCGAGAAATTTACAATAAAATTCAGGCAAAAACTGCCTTTTAGAAATACGTACGTAATTATGTATCTTCAAATAATAATAATGAAAAAAAAAACTGTCTATATATTGTATATACACGATTAAAATGGATGTATGTAGGTTTGTTAAGTTTGTGTGCAAGAGAATACATTGATTACAAAAACAAAATACACAGTTTATATTAAAAAAACAAAAACAACAATTAAAATAACAGCTAAAAACACCACTCAAAACAACGATGAGAAGTACGACGACTTTAGACACGACGAGAAGTGTAGTATACATACATATATACATAAACATGTATAAACGTTGAGGTATATTTTTTGTTATTGTTGCTTTATTTTGGTGTTTAATATGGGTGTGAGTTTTGCCAATTGTTTTAGGAAAATAAGCATCATTTTTAAAACATTAGATAAATATTCAAAATTGTAATGCTACAGAAGCCGGAAAGAGATTCGGAATTTGATCTTTTCTTGTACTTATTATACCTATTTGAAAATTTTTGAAAAGTCAGGAAGAGATTCCATATTTGCACTTCTACTGTTATAAAGGATACCATTATTAGGCGTGTGTGGAACTGGGATTGAAAAATGGACGAATAAAAGTTAAATCCCATTATCGTCTTATTTAGCATCACATAGGATGCCTCTGTTAGGTTAGTTGGTAGTTTTATATTAGGTCTACAAACACCGCAATGAAGAGGATTCTTAAGAGACTAAAAGCTTCTGATCTTAATGGGTGGTGATGAGCTATCTGATGATTAAGTTGACATTTTCTTGAATTAAGAGGCGGATTTTGTGACAATTGTAATTGTAATTTGTTGATCCGTTGCAGTATCCATCAACGCTCATTTAATTTGAGCATTGTGATCTGTAGGATCATACTCGTGTTTAGTTAGGCCAATTGGGACATTTTCTAATAGTTTGTTACGAATACATTTATTTCGCATAAAAAACCGACACTTTAGCATTACTTGCGATTTATTGCATATTTTAGTTCTTTATGCTATAACCGTTTATTACACTATAAACTGATATGGCAAGTCGTTGTTAGATTTCGTCCGTTACTCAACGAACAAAAATAACATAATGACGACGGGGACGACAAAAATACAAAGAACAACAAAAGCAGCGCATACAAATTTACCACCATGTTTGACGGGTCGTTTTTTTTTCTTCTCTCCAACATTCATATTATTATGCAGGGGCAATAGGCAGAGACAGCAAAAGCAATCAAAATCAAGTTGACATTCGTAAAAGTGTAGTATTACTACTTTTTTTCCATTAGATAAAATTTTGCTACAGATACAGATGCAATCAAGAAAATAACTGAAAATATCTACTTTTTTGTTTGCATTATATTTACAGTTTTCTTGTGTGTAACTCATTTACACGAATGTAATTTTCTGAATAAAGAAAAAAACTTAAATAAATGCATCGCGTGAGCAGATGTTTGCAAATTTTTCTTTATTAAAAAAGTTTTAAATGATAAATAAAATAAAACAAAATAATATAATGTCCAATACTGTAAAAAAAAGCTATTGCTATTACATATTTCCATTAAGTTTATTTTATTGCAAAATTATTTGCATTTTTTACATTCAATATACATTTTCTTTGTGACAGATACTGTGGCTCTCAGGGATGGAAATAGTATGCAGAGTATTTTATTCATCTTTAAGCCATGGGGGAATATACTAGCATCAATATCCATATGCTAAACAAGATATTACTTCTTAAACAAATTACATGAAACTTCCTTCCTTCCATATTAGACTTGCAGATAACTTAACTGTTTTTACAAACAAAGATATCTTCGAGCTCGTATAACATCTCAATTTTGGCCAAATTTTAGGAGACGATATCTCGAAAACATGATGTAATGGAGTAACAGGGCAGCTTAGGATTCAGCTCATCTCAATCTTTTTTAAAAATATGGATTACAAATTAGTTGGGCTGTGTTATCCAAGGTTATCTATATGATTCATTTCGGACCCTATAAACAACTCTATAGCGCTTGCCTTTGACCGAAATTACTATTCCAGCAGTTACACATTTTCGACCACTGCAGTCACATTCTTGTTTGGGGCAATACAGCACTCACTTTGGAAGTAAATTTTCAATCTTTCACACCATTTTTTCAACTGTAAAACGATATTCGACTTTTTTTCTTCTTACAAGCCTCTCGCTATATTTAGTTCAAAGTTTCTTTTATCAATTAGCTTCAATGAATCAAAAAAAAAAAAAAAAAAAATAAGTTGATTTGCTTGTGCAAATTATTTTTGATTAATTTTTATTATCATTTCTTTTCTAATACTAAATACTAATTGAAGTGTATGAGTTATGTACCCCGATTATTATCGCTACTAAAGCTATTAATTGTATTATTGTCTTCCTTGCTTTATAGATAGGTACCGATTTGACGTTTTATTTTAACGGAATTTCCTTTTGATAATGTTTTTCTTTTTTGTTTCCTCTTATTGTTTGTTTGGCCAAATGTCATCGTACAAGTACCTACAACAACTCACACACAAACACAAACACACATATTGTATGTGGTTGGGTGACGTAGTTGTTGGGTATTTGCATTTATTACTCAAAAGTGTGCGAAAAAAATAAATAAAATCAACAACAATTCTACAAAGCACTCAAATTATTGTGTGTATAACTCTTTGTGCTCTCTTTTTGGAAATTTTCATCTTTTTATGTCAAAATCTTTATAAGAAAATAAATCATTAATTGTCAATATTTGTTGTATTTTTTTTATGTTATGTTTTAAACTTTTGTATATTATCTTTGATATGTTCGTTTTTCTAAGTGTGTGTATCTGTAAAATTAATCGTGATAAAAACAATTTATAAAGAAAAGTGTGCAACACTTTTTCAAACAACAAAAACATTTTACTCTTTAAAAAACTGTTGGTGTTTTGAACTGTATTGTGTGTGAGTGTTTATTGTCTGAACGACCTAGCGATTGTCAGTCTGTCTGTCTGCCTGTCAGCTGGTATAACGGTCTCTACATATATACAATAATAACAACAACAACTAATACTACAACAACAAATGAATAAATAACAAAAAAGGCAGACGTGTGTCTAGTGTAGATTGTATAAATTTGTTGTTGTTATTGTTGCTGTAGAAAAGTCAGGCGAGTAGCTGCACGTGATATTGTTATTTTTTTTTTTGTATTTTATTTTTGTTTATATTTTTTTGTTATTTACTTTTATATTCGATTCCGGCATGTTGTTTTATTTTTTGTTTTCTGTTTTACTGTTAATTTTATCTGTCTTTTTACTTTATTTCATTATATTTTTCTTCTACTCACTCACTTGTTGTTTAGTGAGCGTTTGCTTTTGCTCTCTTTAATATTTGTTTTGTATTCTTTGTTTTTTTGTTATTCAATGGGGGCATATTTCTCCACATGCCAAAAAACAATGTTGCCAACTTATTGAAAAAAATAAAAAGCAGTGTTATACAAGATTTAAGGTTTTAAATGATAATTACCTAAAGCTCTGTAAATGATTTAAAATGAAATATTTAAGGAACATTTCTTTAAAATCATTAAAATTAATGAAATCCATTTAAAAGTTATTAATTAATTTATATTTTTAGAGGTTGTTTGGAATTTATTCATGTTACAAGTTAACATCACTGCAACTTTTTAGATTTGCTAAGTCATTGCCGTCATTTGTGGTTGTTGTCTTTTTTGTTGTTATTGCTTTTATTGTCATATGCACAATATTGACGCCTGCGTTTTTTCATCGCATTAGCTCTTGCGTTAGCTTAGTGTGGGATACACACAAGTAAATCAAACAAAATCTAATAATTTTTCCCAATACCAACCACCCCACCTTAACTCTTGCTCTATATAGGTACATACAGTGTCTCACATAAATATTCGAATTTATTATTTTTTATGAATTACTGTGTTATTGTATGATGCTACTTTAAAAATAATAATAGTATTTAAAATTTTTTAATGAAATTTTATTAATTTATATTATTTTTACAAAATACAAGAAAAAAGTAATAAAAAATCATTAATGGTTTCCAAGAAAATGGAAAAAACCCAAAAAGGGTCATTTCAGGTACTGCGCAAAAATATTCGAATTTTTTCTAAGAACTTTATTAGAATCCTTGAACACGTGTTTTATTGCCCATTAATTAACCCATTATGCAGGTAGTGGTTATATGGAATATTTAACATTATATTTTTTGGAAATTTGCATAATTATGTTGTAAATCCTTCCTGTGAAAGTGCTTAAAATGTTCAAAGAAAAAGAGTTGATCAATTCAAATTAAAAAATTAATTTATATCTGTATAAACAAGGCCGATCAATTAAATATATATAGGAAATGGTTGATAGATTCCCATCGACAATATATTTTGTCATTACACGCATGGAACAAAGAATTCCATCGAGTATTTACCATTATCAAGTCGTCCAAAACTGCTGTCAATACAGGGCGACAGAGAAATACTGAAGAAATACCGAAAGAACCTTCATCTATCAGCTCCAAAAATTAACAACGAACTCATGACAGTCCTGTGAATAAAAATTAGTGTCGAAATTGTGCGCAAAGTACTAGGGAGCAATAATTCGCATGGTCAAGTACCAAGGTGGAAACCGCTCATATCGAAGTTAATTGATGTTAAGTGTCTTGACTCCGCAAATAGACTCATAAGTAAGAATATTGGATTCTGGAAGGAGGTTATCTTCTACGATTAGAACAAATATAATATTTTTGGCTCTGATGGTCGTCAAATGATATGGCGAAAGCTTGGAGATGCCTTGGAATTATCAAACTTAAAATCAATTGTAAAGGACCCAAGTTGCTCTGCCATATTTTGGGGTTCTGTGTCCGTCCACGGTGTTGGACTCCTAAAATTTATTATTGTAATTATAGACTAGAAGGTCCACTTGTCAATTTTAGAGCAGAATTTGCATGCTAGTACCACCAAAATGGGGCTACAACCCATTCAATTTATTTTTCAACAGAAAAACGATCCAAAATACACGACCTGGTACGTGAAAATGTTGATCATTAACAACACTAAGTATCTTCTTTCACCAAATTTTCAATGGAGTTAATGTCTGGACTTAAACTCCATTGAAAATTTGTGGTTATATTTACAAGAACAACTTTTAAATCACTCATTATCCTCTAAAACCACCATACGGTTGCTTTGCATGAAGAATGGGACATAATAACGCCAGAACTATTCCATAAATTGGTAGAAACGGTCCCACGACGATTGGAAGTTGTTTTTAAAAACAAAGGCTACTATACAAAACATTAATTTCATTTTAATTATTTATTTTTACTTCATAATGCTAATCTAAATATGATTTATACAAAAAATTCGAATACTTTTGTGAAGCTATTTTTTGCACTTTTTTAAAAAAAAGTTAAATTAGTTTATGTAAATAATTTTTTTTTTTAATTTTTAAAATGTGGTATAGAATTTAAGGACTGTCTGGACAACATAATAAATTTATTTATTTATTTTTCCCACAAAATCTATTATAAAATGATGTCTGTTTTCATAATACATTAAATTCGAATACTTATGAGAGACACTGTATGTACATACATAATTAAGGAATATTTAGTAATTTAATTTTCTTTCTAAAACTCTTTCACTGGTTTGTTGAAAAATTTCATGTTATTAAAACTAAAAAAAAAAATTAATTTATATTTATATTTAAAAAATCTATTTTGTTCTCATAGCTTCTAATTTTCTTTATTTTATTTTTTATGTAGTATTCTTTGTTGTTGTTCAAGGCCGCCGCTGCCGTCGTTCACATTTACTACTGACCTATCCCAAAAATTGATTACTGAGCGACAATTTTTGTTATTGTTTTTGTTTTATTCTCTATACAAAAATAACTGTAAAACAAAATTATTATGTTTGTAGTATATTTTTCCACTAGAAGAGTGTTACCAGAGTTTATGGGTTTCTAAAAAAGTTGTTAATAGATTTTAGGAGTAGTCTAAATTAAAAGTTTTATTATCAACCTCTAAATGTTTGTAGACCAGATGTAGTAAATGTTATAGAAAATAATATATAGAATTTTACTGGCGAAAATCCAAAGAGTTTAGCAATGAATAACACTGGCTAACAAATTATTAAATCTGAGACCGAATTTCGACTCAATCACATCATGTATCTATGAAGGTATTCTTCTAGTGTCATTTGCTCCCAAAACCCACGGTGTCGCACTAAGTTTCGGAGTCCACACAGGCGCTACATAATTTACTAATGGTTTTACTTTTAGATGGAGAGAGAAAGAGCTACGATTTTGTCTCGATTTAGAGACTGTTTGTTTTAGTGCCCTCAGTATGGGACATCGTACCGAAAAAAAACTGTAGATATCAACCATTTTTTGCTTAATGAATTTCAAGAGTTATCAGTATTCTGAACCATCACCAATATCAAACAGTCTTGAAAGTATTTAAACCCATTCAAGACTGTTGTCAGTACATAGTAATTAAATAGGTTCGGTTCAGTTCTAGTTCAAGTTCAGTTCTAGTTCAGTTCTAGTTCAGTTCTAGTTCAGTTCTAGTTCAGTTCTAGTTCAGTTCTAGTTCAGTTCTAGTTCAGTTCTAGTTCAGTTCTAGTTCAGTTCTAGTTCAGTTCTAGTTCAGTACTAGTTTAGTTCTGATTTTGTGTTCTAGTTCAGTATTAGTTCAGTTCTAGTACAGTTCTAATACAGTTCTAGTACAGTTCTAGTTCAGTTCTAATTCAGTTCTAATTCAGTTCTAATTCAGTTCTAGTTCAGTCCTTGTTCAGTTCTAGTTCAGTTCTAGTTTAGTTCTAGTTTAATTCTAGTTTAGTTCTAGTTTAGTTCTAGTTTAGTTCTAGTTTAGTTCTGGTTTAGTTCTAGTTTAGTTCTAGTTTAGTTTTAGTTCAGTTTTAGTTCAGTTTTAGTTCAGTTTTAGTTCAGTTCTAGTTCAGTTCTAGTACAGTTCTAGTTCAGTTCTAAAGCAGTTCTAGTTTAGTTCTAGTTCAGTTCTAGTTCAGTTTAAGTTCAGTTCTAGTCAGTTCTAGTTCAGTTCTAGTTCAGTTCTAGTTCAGTTCTAGTTCAGTTCTAGTTCAGTTCTAGTTCAGTTCTAGTTCAGTTCTAGTTCAGCTCTAGTTCAGTTCTAGTTCAGTTCTAGTTCAGTATCTAGTCAGTTCAGTATAGTTCAGTTCAGTTATAGTTCAGTTCAGTTATCTAGTTCAGTTCTAGTTCAGTTCTAGTTCAGTTCTAGTTCAGTTCTAGTTCAGTTCTAGTTAAGTTCTAGTTCAGTTCTAGTTCAGTTCTAGTTCGTTCTAGTTCAGGTTCCGTTAAGTTCATAGTTCAGTTCTAGTATCAGTTCAGTTCTAGTTCGTTCAGTTCTAGTTCAGTTCTAGTTCAGTTCTAGTTCCGTTCTAGTTCAGTTCTAGTTCAGTTCTAGTCAGTTCTAGTTCAGTTCTAGTTCAGTTCTAGTTCAGTTCTAGTTCAGTTCTAGTTCAGTTCTAGTTCAGTTCTAGTTCAGTTCTAGTTCAGTTCTAGTTCAGTTCTAGTTCAGTTCTAGTTCAGTTCTAGTTCAGTTCTAGTTCAGTTCTAGTTCAGTTCTAGTTCAGTTCTAGTTCAGTTCTAGTTCAGTTCTAGTTCAGTTCTAGTTCAGTTCTAGTTCAGTTCCAGTTTATTTCTACATCAATTGTACCTGTGTATATGATTGTTTCGTCATATGAACGGATGTTCGGCATACAAACGGATGAATCTTTAAATTCAATGATCGGTTTTCGTATGAGCACGATAGTAGTCAAAGAAGTTGTGTTTTGGACATAAAATGACATACATAGACTGATGTTACAAATTGTAAAGGTATTACGAAGACAAATTCACTCCTACTAGAGAAAATTAGTTGTAGGTATCTTTAGAAAATCCCTGATAGAAGAACCAATCAATTCACGTGGAATTTAATAGTCTACTGATACTGATGAAGGAAGATTTGATATCAACTCAAATTAAAAATGTATTATTGGCAATGTTTTGCTTTCTCTGCGGTTGTATTTAGAGATATGTGTGTATGTATGTATTTAGTGCCGATGTGATTAAGGATTTTAAAAAAATATTTTTGTAATTATTCTATTAACCTAAGAAGACAATTGATTTTATTGTGTGAATTAAACAAAATTGCATAAACGAATAAAAGTGTTAAATGAAAATGAAGCCATTTGTAAATTTGTGGTGAAATAGAGAATAATTTACAGCCAAAGACAGAAACAAACATACAGATGAAAAACAAAAATAATAAAAGTAATAATTGTTGGCATATACAAAAAAAAAAATACAACCAAACAACTAAAATAAATGAGCATAAAAAATAATAAGAGAAAACAAGTACAGTTGGGTAAAAAATAAAAAATTAACATTTAATATAATCAAAAAACAACAACAACTATATACATATAATAAAAAAGTAGCTAAAGTAACAAAATATTTATGTACGTCTGTATGTACTAGTAAGTACATAAAGAACGGTGGCAAGAAATGAAAACAAAAATCAAAAAACAGCAACAACAACACTAAATAAAAGCTACAGCAGCAGTCAAAATAATAAGAAACAACAACAACATCCATACTAATCATAAATACAACAAATGATTGGATTTTGAATGATTTTTGTAGAACAGCAAAAGCAAATTTTATACTTTTTAGATTTGTTGTTTTTTCTTGTTTTTCTGCTACAAAAACAAACATACATAGAAATTCATACTTAAGATACGATATATGTATAAACGTGGACGACTTACACACCAATTTTATAGGTTTCTTTTTTTATTATGGCAGTAATTGTTTTTGTTTTTTTTCTTTTCAAAAAAAGATAGATGAAATATAATAAAAACGGGATAAATGACTGAACTGAACGAATTGCCATAGTAGCTGGAATTGGATACATTTATACATTTTTTCCAACTGTCTGTGGTGATACTGTGCGAAATAACAAGATTGAATTTAAACACACCACCATCATCATCACCACCACCGAGTAAATATGTATGTATGTACATACATAGTTTTCTATGTACACTTAAATGTTAGGATTGAATATACCGATGTAGAAAATGTATCAAACATTATATAGTCATATAATAATCGCATCATACCACAAACATTTAGATATGGATTAGAGACAATGACTGACTGACAGACCAAACTAAAGACGCGACTTCACTTACCTTTAAATGTACCCCACATAGGTACTATTTAGTTTATTTTTTTAGTACATAGGAGGTCTATAGGAAAAGTGTCTTTAAAATTTATGTCAATGCTGTCGAACTCTTGTTAATTTTTTGTCCCAAATACAACTTCTTAGATTGTTCTCGTGCTGATATAAAATTCGACCATAGAAAAGAAAGATTCATCCGTTTTTATGGTATTTGTTATGCCAAACTTTCTATTACACGGCACGACAAAAAGTTTCTTAAACAGGTAGAAATGAACTACTAGTTCAGTTCTAGTTCAGTTCTAGTTCAGTTCTAGTTCAGTACTAGTTCAGTTCTAGTTCAGTTCTAGTTCAGTTCTAGTTCAGTTCTAGTTCTAGTTCAGTTCTAGTTCAGTTCTAGTTCTAGTTCAGTTCTAGTTCTAGTTCAGTTCTAGTTCAGTTCTAGTTCAGTTCTAGTTCAGTTCTAGTTCAGTTCTAGTTCAGTTCTAGTTCAGTTCTAGTTCAGTTCTAGTTCAGTTCTAGTTCAGTTCTAGTTCAGTTCTAGTTCAGTTCTAGTTCAGTTCTAGTTCAGTTCTAGTTCAGTTCTAGTTCAGTTCTAGTTCAGTTCTAGTTCAGTTCTAGTTCAGTTCTAGTTCAGTTCTAGTTCAGTTCTAGTTCAGTTCTAGTTCAGTTCTAGTTCAGTTCTAGTTCAGTTCTAGTTCAGTTCTAGTTCAGTTCTAGTTCTAGTTCAGTTCTAGTTCAGTTCTAGTTCAGTTCTAGTTCTAGTTCAGTTCTAGTTCAGTTCTAGTTCAGTTAGTTCAGTTCTAGTTCAGTTCTAGTTCAGTTCTAGTTCAGTTCTAGTTCAGTTCTAGTTCAGTTCTAGTTCAGTTCTAGTTCAGTTCTAGTTCAGTTCTAGTTCAGTTCTAGTTCAGTTCTAGTTCAGTTCTAGTTCAGTTCTAGTTCAGTTCTAGTTCAGTTCTAGTTCAGTTCTAGTTCAGTTCTAGTTCAGTTCTAGTTCAGTTCTAGTTCAGTTCTAGTTCAGTTCTAGTTCAGTTCTAGTTCAGTTCTAGTTCAGTTCTAGTTCAGTTCTAGTTCAGTTCTAGTTCAGTTCTAGTTCAGTTCTAGTTCAGTTCTAGTTCAGTTCTAGTTCAGTTCTAGTTCAGTTCTAGTTCAGTTCTAGTTCAGTTCTAGTTCAGTTCTAGTTCAGTTCTAGTTCAGTTCTAGTTCAGTTCTAGTTCAGTTCTAGTTCAGTTCTAGTTCAGTTCTAGTTCAGTTCTAGTTCAGTTCTAGTTCAGTTCTAGTTCTAGTTCAGTACTAGTTCATTTCTAGTTCAGTTCTAGTTCAATTCTAGTTCAATTCTAGTTCAGTACCTACTGAAAACTCCGATAAAAGAAGCAAACAATAATAAATTCGAAGTTTGTGATGGAAAGATTACTTAAGGTTTTAAACGTTTGCATAAGACGAGTGACCCAATTCATTCAACCATTTTTTATGTCGTTAGCTGTAGTATTTCAATATGACAAGTAAAAAAGTACATAAAATTACGAATATTGTATCTACAATAGATGTTGTTCTTGTAGCTGACTATGACTACGATGATGATGGGAATAATAATGGAAAACTTATAGAACACGATAGAAGAAATACAAGTAAAAGGTGATAAAAATAATTCGTTACAATGGTGGTGGGATATTTTACACTCAAACATAATATTTTTATATAACAAATATGTTTAAATGTTTGTATGTAGTAGATTAAGGTTCAAAAGATATAAAGCAAAAAATAATTTTATAAAATTTTGCTAAAAACACATTTACAAATGTTAATTTCTTGTTTTTTTTTCTGTTATTCAACATTTGACAGTTTTGACAGATTACAAGCAGAGATGGAAATTTGTAAGAGGATTGTTTGAGGTTTTTAATAAAAAAATATGTAAAAACTTTAAATTTTAACGAAACCAGAAGCTTTCTCTTAAACTTCCATTTGGAATAATATTACCTTTATGTACATTAATTGATTATTTACATAAAGTTGCCTAAACACTGTGTCTGCCTCTTGAATGGCAGGTTGATGAACCCATTTAAAAAAATCTATGTACAAATACGTATACAAACAAAAAGGCAAACATTAACAATCTGTATAACAAGAAAATAATAATAAGAAAAATTAAATTTCTTAATCATTTGGTTTGATTACTTTTGCTTGTGTCTGTCTAATGTTGCTTCTATACTGATTCGCCAAATTGTCCAGAGATGGATAATTCGGTACTATTGTAAACAAAGAACGCACAGGTGTATACATTTTTTTACTTCCATCATTCACTTCAGCTACATATCTAACCATTGATATTCGGCGTCCCCTCCTTAACGTCCGGCAATCTTCTGATCATATACAAAGCATTCTCTTTCTACGATTTGAGTTTCCGCCACAATCCTACGTGCACCCCCAGGTTATCTCTCGAAAAACCGTTGCAAGACAAAGTCGAAAACAATGCCCTGCGGTACACCAGTTCCCTACTCACCAGATAAGTTAGATTATCTGGTAAGACCGCAAGTCAAGAAAATTCGCCAGTTTATAGTACCGACGGACTAGAGCTACTTGTAGCACCTCAATTCCCCTGACGTTTTAGAAGGCAACAGAGTGAAAGTTCAAAGTTTTTAGGAAAGTCGTTGATTTTGCCAACTCTGGATTGAATTATTCCCATTTATGAACACTTAGCTTAACAGCTTGATTACAATTGAGACCACAACTACTGGCGGCAATAAGTTTACATACAAAGGGAAAATTAAGACAATTTTAAAGAACTAGGCATTTATGACTTCGGTAAAAGGTCACTTCATTCAAACTGCCAAAATTTGACGAAAAGTTTATTAATTTTAATCCAAACATTTCAATTAAAAGATCTGTCACAGAATGCTTATGAAAGTGACATGTCGTAAAAGTGTAAACAAACTTTCCCTATTACTATTAAACTAGTCTCATAAATAGTTTGAGTTACATTTCCCCTAGGGGTTTTTAATGTTTTGTGTAGGGCGACATAATGGCTTCCCTGGCTATCCCTTAATTTTAAATGGAATATAATAATAAAATTGAAAACGTCTGTGGCCTGCGGTTTTAATTGTAATCAAGCTTGTAACTTGTCTTGTATTTCGTTGTTGTTGTTTCTTCTAGCTACTTGTATAATTGTTTTTTATTTCATTTTGTAGCCAGATTATTAAAATTTGCACTAATGTTGTTGGTAATCTTGTTTTCTTGTTATTTTATGTATATGAATGTATGTGTTGTGACTGAGTGGCAAGTCTACAATATGTCTGCCTTGTTTTTTTCTGTTGCTACCTTTTCCAACGCTCTTTTTCTTCTTACATATTTCTACATTTAAAAAGTCTAAAATAATTGTGTGTATGTACATATTTTCAATAATTTCATGATGTTTTTTTTTTTCAGTTCACTTAATACATTTATTTAATTCTTTTTTTATAATTCTCCCATACAGGTATTATTTAGAAGCTAGCTCATTAAAAACTATTATAACTTTTATCGTATTTTAGATGATATTTTTATTCCAGTAGTTGTTGCAATTCCACTCCCTGTTTGTCTCTAAGTTCTGAATTTGAATCTTCAACTTAGAAATATGATTCCATAATTGAAACAAAAAGTCGACTTTACGACCTTTTTCGACAAAAAGTCTTTCATATGATTGTTTTAAAGTCGTCTTAGAAATTCTTTCCTCTAGCTTGTAAAGTTCATCTCTTTTGTTACTAACTGGACTAAAAAAAAATAATCTGACTTAAGCTAAAAAGTTTATAGCGGATTTTTCAATTTTTCTCGATTTTACTATTTTTTAGCAAATTTTTTTTTTTGATTCTTTTTGACATAAAGACTTTTTATCTATTGTACGATTGTTTGAAAATCGAAACACTTGCCTCTAGCGTGTCAAGTTGTTCTGTTTTTTAGGCCGTTAATTGGTCTAATCAAAATTTGACGCGGACTTAAGCTAAAAAGTATATAGCGGCGTCGATTATTTCTTAATTGACGGCTAGGATTTTAATTTGCATTTCTTGTTTTCTCAATACTGTAATTAATATACCTATATATTTTTTTCTTTTTAAAAAATGTTTTCCATTTACGGTTAGTTATTTAGATAAAAATTAAATGTGTATTTAAATACAATGTAAGACGTGTTTTTTGTTATTTTCTTTTGTATCTTTACAAAATTTTTTCCATACTTACATACTTGAAATTCCATTATAAAAGAATGTAAACTCGAAAGGGTTACCAATCGTTTGAATTATTTAGGGTAACCTAACGAGTATGAAACATCATTTTACGTAAATAATGGATCAGGATGTATTTTTTTTTTAATATATTTTAGTCAATATCGACTTTTATTGATCAAAATAGTAGACTTCAACCTTTAAACCTTTTTCGACAAAATGTCGATTGTTCGAAAGTCGATCTAATGGACTTTTTTAGATTTATCGATCCTTTTCCGACAAAATAGTAGATTTTTTCTACAAAAAGTCTACTGTTCGAGAGATAACTTATAGAACCCTGATAAGTTCTATAATTTAGCTGGAGTTTACTTCGTATTTCTATGCGAACGTTCTATAAGTTAGCTGGAATTCACTTCGTATTTCTATGCAAAAGTAAATGCTTTCTAAACTTACATACATTAAAGTTGGTCTAACATAAGTTATGCCCCCGAATAGGAAGCTGTGAAATGACTTTTTAATCACCAAACTTTAATTCGAATTCACTCTAGACTATTTAGAAATCTGAAAGGCGGTCTTAAAAAAGTGTGGGAATCAATATCATTAGTAACGAGTCTTTTTCAAAGTAATCGTAAGAAGCGAACACTATCATACGATATATAAAAATTCGCTAATGTTCCGATCAGCACATATGTGATTTTGTTTACATGGAAATGTGAAAAGTTGCTTAGGTTTAGCTCAATACTGTATTTATTCTTTTTGTGGCTGATTATAAAAACTCTTGTACAGGCATGAAACTTCTTTGAAATCGTACTAAATTTGACCAAAAAAGGTACTTTTTAGGATTGAAAGTGCTAAACTACACTTTTTAAAGTTTTTTGACAAAGCTAATTGTTATTGACGCTATGAACTAGCCTATTGTGTATTCTATGGAATAGCCTATTGTCTAGTCCATAGACCAGTATGCTGATTAGTATATCGCCTAGTCTATTTACTATATAATGGATTTTTTTCTAATGTCTGGTTTATTGAATAGTCTATGCACTTGTCTATGTACTATTCTATGGACTAATCAATAAAATAGTCGATTAAATAGTCTATTATCTAGTCTATGGACTTGACAAGTCCAAGGACTAATCAAAATTCTAGAGTAAAGGGCTAAAGTTTAGAAAAATAGATTAACATTCTGGTACTGTGTGGTATTTTTCTATCTCAATAAGTACTGAAATAAGTACAATAGTACAAGGTTTTCCATGCCTGGCCTATCATATACATATTTAGAACATTGACAAATAAATTTTTAACACAACCCTCGTATTTTTTACCAAGATTTTTTTTTCTCTAAAACTATTTATTGCCATTTTTGTAATTACAAGTTGACAATCAATTAAATATTTGTTTGTTTTTGTTTTATACATATTTTAGTTGTTGTTGGTATTTGTTATTGCATTAAGAGTAGACAGCAAAATAAACAGCACTAACAACACCTATTAAAATAATTTAAATTGTAAACTTAAGCAAATAAAACCGAAATGATATAAAATATTTTTAATTTTATATAAAAAAATTTTAGTATGTATGCCTATGTATGTGGTGGAGTGTTTTTAGGTATGTATCATTTTAACCCACCAGTTCGGTGTGCTGGTCCCGATTACAGAATACTCGAAGTATTTAGTTATTAAGAGCTAGTCTAAGTAGGACAGTTGGAAGATTACAACTGTAGTTTAAATTTGTTTCTAAACGGGCAATTGTTTAGTTAACAGATTACTTGTGGAGGGTTAAAAAACTACTTTTTTAAAGTACACTATAGTGTAAAAATCTTAAACACTTTTAGGCTATATTTCCTCTGTAGATGATTAAAAAATATATCAATTGGAGTCAAACAAGTTGTTACTTGGTGAAAAAACTGTCTACACTGCCATCTCTTAAAGCTGCTGGGCAGTTTTAGTAATTTTTTTTGTTATTGTATTTTATTATATTTTATAAAACGCGTCACATTAAAATGTTACAGTTAGTAAGTGAGCGAAACTGTACTTTAGAGTATTTGTGTGTTTGTGGTGAGTAAATGTGTGTGTGCAATCTGCATGTTTGTTGTTGCTGTTGCAAATGAGAGCAAAAATCGATTATAGTTGATGATAATATAAAATATATAATTGTTTGTTGGTCTGTTTGTTTGTTTCTTTCTTTCTTAGTTTCTACGTTTAATTTTTATTCTGGCGTATGTTTGTACAATTTATGTATGTACAAACATATGTACATAATATACATTTGTATGCATCACCAATGTAGGTACATAGTTAGTTAGGTAAATTAAAAACTAAAATATGATGACGTTCAATAACTAAAAACAACAACAACAACATTTACGTTTAATCCAAAGTTCTACAGTAAACGTGTAAAAAATGAATAGAAAAAGGAAGCAAAAATAAGTGAAATTTCTTCTATATTTTTCTTTGTTTTAGTTATTTTTTTAGTTTTCTTTATCCGTAATAATATGGTCATCATAATTTAGTTTCTTTATACATAAAGTATTTGTTGTTTTTGTTTATGTATTGCTGGTATAGCTATTACTTACTGGATATATAATAATTAGTAAAGAGGTAACTACTAATTATATAGAGTTGGATTTATACTGAACACTTGTGTTAAAATGTTTAAATGAATAAAAATGGTGGAAGAAAGCAATTTTAAAATTCAATCAATCTACTATTTGTCGAAAAGTCGAAGTCGACGAGTCGAATAATTCCTAAAGAATTATAAACGATGCAAAGTCGAAGTAAACTATTTTGTTCTAATAAAGTCGTTAGGATTCTATTAAATTTTAAACTATATTTATATACCTATAAAAGTCAAAATTCATAAATTGCAAAATGTCTAAAATTCTACTTATTGTTTCAACAATAGTGACTATCTTGTAAATAAAAGGTCTGAGAGTTCACTTTTTGTTTTAACTATTGAACAGTATTGTTCGAAACATAAGCAACTTTTAACACTTCGTTACCTTAGTTATAATAATATAATAATACAGTAATCAGCTAAATAAATATCCTGAAGCCATCAGAGAACATTTATGTGACATCATTGCGGAGGGAGGTTTAAATTAGTAGACCATACATTTCTGTCATAAGGGTTATGAACAATTACGAATAATGTACCATAGTTACGGTTTCAGTTTGACATATGTATCTGATAATTTTTCACCAGGTATTCCTGAAAGTTTTATAATTTTTTAGTTCTAATTTCTGTAAAAATATCTACCGGGAAAACCTCGCTGATTAACAATACATTCTGTTGAGCTGATTAACAATACATTCTAAATATCATAAGTGAGGACTTCTTCATTCTCTCTGTGGGGTTTTTGCTTTCTAACTCCTCTCACTTTCTTTTTATTTACATTCCTTACCAATTTCTCTCTTTTATTTCAGCTAAAACACCGGAGGTGTTGCCATATTTAATGGAATTATTTAAGAGATTTTGGCAACGGAAAATAGCAAAATACATAGCACTATAACTATAAACTTGACCATAACTAGACTAGACTAGACTAGACTAGACTAGACTAGACTAGACTATAGACTAGACTATAGACTAGACTAGACTATAGACTAGACTATAGACTAGACTATAGACTAGACTAGACTATAGACTAGACTAGACTATAGACTAGACTAGACTATAGACTAGACTAGACTATAGACTAGACTAGACTAGACTATAGACTAGACTAGACTAGACTATAGACTAGACTAGACTATAGACTAGACTATAGACTAGACTATAGACTACTATATAGACTAGACTATAGCTAGACTATAGACAAGACTATAGACAACTATAGACCTAGACTATAGACTAGACTATAGACTAGACTATAGACTAGACTATAGACTAGACTATATACTAGACTATAGACTAGACTATATAGACTATAGACTAGACTATAGACTAGACTATAGACTAGACTATAGACTAGACTATAGACTAGACTATAGACTAGACTATAGACTAGACTATAGACTAGACTATAGACTAGACTATAGACTAGACTATAGACTAGACTATAGACTAAGACTATAGACTAGACTATAGACTAGAACTATAGACTAGACTATAGACTAGACTAGAGACTAGACTATAGACTAGACTATAGACTAGACTAGACTAGACTAGATAGACTATATACTAGACCTATAGACTAGACTATAACTAGACTACTAGACTATAGACTAGACTATAGACTAGACTATATAGACTATAGACTAGAATATAGACTAGACTATAGACTAGACTATAGACTAGACTATAGACTAGACTATAGACTAGACTATAGACTAGACTATAGACTAGACTATAGACTAGACTATAGACTAGAACCTATAGACTAGACGATAGACTAAGACTATAGACTATACTAATAGACTAGACTATAGACTAACTATAGACTAGACCTATAGACTAGACTATAGAACTAGACTATAGACTAGACTATAGACTAGCACTAATAGACTTAGACTATAGACTAGACTATAGACTAGACCTAGAGACTAGACTATAGACTAGACTATAGACTAGACTATAGACTAGACTATAGACTAGACTATAAGACTAGACTATTAGACTAGACTATAGACTAGGACCTATAGACTAGACTATAGACTAGACTATAGACTAGACTATAGACTAGACTATAGACTAGACTATAGACTAGACTATAGACTAGACTATAGACTAGACTATAGACTAGACTATAGACTAGACTATAGACTAGACTATAGACTAGACTATAGACTAGACTATAGACTAGACTATAGACTAGACTATAGACTAGACTATAGACTAGACTATAGACTAGACTATAGACTAGACTATAGACTAGACTATAGACTAGACTATAGACTAGACTATAGACTAGACTATAGACTAGACTATAGACTAGACTATAGACTAGACTATAGACTAGACTATAGACTAGACTATAGACTAGACTATAGACTAGACTATAGACTAGACTATAGACTAGACTATAGACTAGACTATAGACTAGACTATAGACTAGACTATAGACTAGACTATAGACTAGACAATAGACTAGACAATAGACTAGACTATAGACTAGACTATAGACTAGACTATAGACTAGACTATAGACTAGACTATAGACTAGACTATAGACTAGACTATAGACTAGACTATAGACTAGACTATAGACTAGACTATAGACTAGACTATAGACTAGACTAGACTAGACAATAGACTAGACTATACACTAGACTATAGACTAGACTAGACTATAGACTAGACTATACACTAGACTATAGACTAGACTATAGACTAGACTATAGACTAGACTATAGACTAGACTATAGACTAGACTATAGACTAGACTATTGACTAGACTATAGACTAGACTATAGACTAGACTATAGACTAGACTATAGACTAGACTATAGACTAGACTATAGACTAGACTATAGATTAGACTATAGACTATCTTTTACCTTGGCTATGGAAGAGTATTTTTTGACTGTAGTATAGTCTATAGTATAGTCTAAAGTATAGTGTATAGTATATAGTCTAGTCTATTCTATAGTAGACTATAGACTATACTATGGTCAAAAAATACTATTCCATAGCCAAGGTAAAAGATAAAACACTAAGAAGTAATTTCCTACTTTTTATCCTAAAAGTAATATTTAGAAGTAACTTTTTCTGTAAAACACCATAAACATTTCAATACCTAAAGTTTTCCTCATACTGGCAACTCATCTACAATCTAAACCTACATTCATTCTAAATGTCAACGTTTAGTTTTTATTATTTTTTATGCTTGAAATTCTGTGTGTTGTAGGATTATCTTTTGACACTTGTTTTATACACAAATTCTTTCTAATATTATTCTCGTTATTTTGTTTTGCTACACCTAGAATATTTTTTGACAGCATCCTTTTGATTTTCGTTTACAACTGCTCTCATTGAATGTTATGCACAATTGCTATAACAAGTAGTATAATAAAAGAGATGAAAAGAGATAATAGTAGTGAGGAGCATGACAATTTGTGCTCTCTTCTAAAAAAAATCCTTTTTTGACATATGAAATTTTATCTGTTAGTTAGACAAGCAGCAGCAACATGCTAAAAAATTTTGTTTTATAAAGTGGAAAACATTTAAATAAAATTATAAAAAGAAAATTAAAGAAAAAATAGGAATTAAAAAGAATATTAAAATATTTATTAATAAAGGTTTCTAATAAAAAATATAATTTGTTTAAAAAAACAAAAATAACATTTGAAAATGAAAATCCTTTGTGTAAATTATAAATGTCTGGTCCATTTTTTCTTGTAACAAAAATGTCTATTTGAGAGTGTGTCTGTGTTGTTTTTTTTAAATGAAAGTGCATTTTATGGAAATAAACCTTAAAGTAAGTTTTTTTTAAATAATAAATTAATGTTTATTTAAATTTTGTGGTTTTTGAGGGTGTTTTTTCTCATATTTTTTTCAAAGTATCAAATTTTCACTTTGTTACTTCATTATGTTCTGTCTACAAATCCTTTTTTTTCTTTTAAGTGTTGTTGTCATTTCATGCCAGCCAGAGTTCACTGTTGTTATTGTTTGTGTAAAAATAAAAAATCTGAGAAATGTAATATAAATTTTATTCAAATTTTTCTGTGATTACATTGTTTTTTTTTTGTCCCATTTGCCACCTTCTTTTTGTGTTCTTTTTTTATGGCGTTTTATGTGTTTGCTTGGGTTTTTTCCTGTGGGGACTCTTATTTCGAGACATAAAAATCAATAATTGTAATTTTTTAAAACCGTTTTTTGTCAACCATAATTTGGTTTTCCCTAAAACCTTTTGTTCTGTATATGGGTAATGGGTGTTTTTTTTTCAAAGAAGAATACTTTGCAATGATATTTTAATTGTCAATTTTGTTTCTATAATACTTCTTATTCCAAAGTAGTTCAACATTAGTCCACATAATATTCCAAAGCTTACTCTAAAGAATAGGATACATAAGACCATTGACAGACTATTACTTCAATAACACGTCTCAATAGACTAATCCATATTCCATAGACTAGACGTTCGTACGGGATACAGTAGAATAGTCTATGGAGTAGTCAAAACTTATTAAAAGACTAGACTATAGACTAGACTATAGACTAGACTATAGACTAGACTATAGACTAGACTATAGACTAGACTAGACTAGACTATAGACTAGACTATAGACTAGACTATAGACTAGACTATAGACTAGACTATAGACTAGACTATAGACTAGACTATAGACTAGACTATAGACTAGACTATAGACTAGACTATAGACTAGACTATAGACTAGACTATAGACTAGACTATAGACTAGACTATAGACTAGACTATAGACTAGACTATAGACTAGACTATAGACTAGACTATAGACTAGACTATAGACTAGACTATAGACTAGACTATAGACTAGACTATAGACTAGACTATAGACTAGACTATAGACTAGACTATAGACTAGACTATAGACTAGACTATAGACTAGACTATAGACTAGACTATAGACTAGACTATAGACTAGACTATAGACTAGACTATAGACTAGACTATAGACTAGACTATAGACTAGACTATAGACTAGACTATAGACTAGACTATAGACTAGACTATAGACTAGACTATAGACTAGACTATAGACTAGACTATAGACTAGACTATAGACTAGACTATAGACTAGACTATAGACTAGACTATAGACTAGACTATAGACTAGACTATAGACTAGACTATAGACTAGACTATAGACTAGACTGTAGACTAAACTGTAGACTAGACTATAGACTAGACTATAGACTAGACTATAGACTAGACTATAGACTAGACCATAGACTAGACCATAGACTAGACTATAGACTAGACTATAGACTAGACCATAGACTAGACCATAGACTAGACTATAGACTAGACTATAGACTAGACCAGGGGTCGGCAAACTTTTGAGTTGGAAGAGCCAAAATTTACAGTTTACAAAACATGTGTTTTAAAAGAGCCACAAAATTTTTGTTTATTAAAACTTTACAAATCGTCATATGAAATCCAAAGTTACAAAAAAATCAAAATCGACTTTTTGATTGATTATGACGCACCGTATCAAAATACATGTTCCTGCTAAATTTTACACTCCCACAATTAAAATCAGCGCCCCTATCGAAGAAATTTTAAAAGGTTATGTTCTAAAATTACCTTAAAATTCATGAAAATTTTAAAATTCTTTTAAATTTTTAACTTCGAAACTGTTTAATGTTATAAGTCAAATTAAACAAAAATGGCACTTTTAGCGAATCCTTGTAATATAGAGATTATTTTAACAGTTTTAGAATTTTTTCAAAAAAAAATTCCAATTTCCGAAAATCTTTATAAAAACAAAGAAGCTTTATGATTTTTTCGGCCTATTTGACCAACAAAACCAGATTTGAATTTAGTTGAAAATGTTAAAACTTACTATTTTTAATGTAACTTACGCTCTTTTGGGTTTAAGAAAAAGACAAATTGTCAAGGGCGTATGTTTCATATCTCCGTAAGCAAAACGGGTTTTTGCTTCTCCTAAAAAATTTGTTCAATGTAACTTAGGGCTTTTTGGATTTCATATGACGAAATACTTTTTGAATTCACTTCAAAAACATAATTTTTGATTTAATTATCTACAGGACATTATGCAAGGAATCTTTCTTATAGATTTTTGACTACAAATACTTTTTGAATTTTTATGTGTCATTCGAATGCATTTTTTAAACACTCGTTTTATAAAAATATAGAAGTTTATTAGAGTAGGGCGACAGTGCTATAATTTAAAAGACTTTTCGAAGCATATCAGGAAATGTAAAAATAACGAAAATTGATGACGCAGATAATACAGCATAAAGTAATATATTAATTTGGCGGCAATCAAGATAAAGTTTTTTTTATGCATGCAGAAATTATATTGTGATGTATTGCGGACATCGAACCACATTTTACCAACCCCAATATAAGGTCCTT
Organism: Lucilia sericata; assembly: GCF_015586225.1. Lineage (NCBI taxonomy): Eukaryota > Metazoa > Arthropoda > Insecta > Diptera > Calliphoridae > Lucilia > Lucilia sericata. The sequence continues at coordinate 130,333 of NW_023994536.1, read as the reverse complement.
TTCAGAAAATGACTAACGATCATAATTGACTTAACAGTAGCAAAATATATAAATCTTTTATAGATCACTGTAAAACGTTTCTAAAACATGCAATATTTAAATATTGAGGTTTTCAAGTTTTTTAGTATTTAACTGTATCCAAACTCTCCACAATATTAATTAATTAATTACGATACTTTCAATTTCCAAAAAATATGTTTTAATTCGAAAAACATGAAAATTTCGGAATGTATGATCATGATTTACATCTTATCTTCATAGGAGCGCTCATGATGCCCCATTCGTTTATAGTGAACTTTTCAATTAAACATTTAAAGAATTAAACATTTTCTTACAATACTACCTTATACATGGAACAAATTCAGTGGGAGAGATAGGTTTATATGGCTTTAAAAACTTTGGATCACAACTTGTTGTTTAAAGTTTCACAAACGACTCTAAACTTTCAATTGTTAGTTGGCTTTTACATAACTCTATCAACTGTCTTTTAAACTTTGACAATTTTCCACAACCAAAGCTTTACTTTTTAAATTGATCAACTGCATTTCTAGAGATCCAGTACCAATTCTAAATGGCACAAGGGTAAATAAAAGCAAGGAAATGAACGAAAACTAATTGTTTTGTTTTCGTTCTTTCTCGCCCAAAAATAATTTGCTTTATTTTGCTTACGTACAGAACGATTAAACAAAGATGAAAAAGATGAAAAGTTGTGTATATTGTAGAAACGTTTGCGAATTGTTTTGTTAATTTTAACAAACACTGCTCGTTAATCAATTCCGAAATATTTTAAAATATATAAATGTTTTTTTATAAAATAAGAAAGTGTTTATGAAACTAAAGAGCCACAGCTCCACATCCAAAGAGCCGCCTTTGGCTCGCGAGCCGTAGTTTGCCGACCCCTGGACTAGACTATAGACTATAGACTAGACTATAGACTAGACTATAGACTAGACTATAGACTAGACTATAGACTAGATTATAGACTAGATTATAGACTAGAGTAGACTATAGACTAGAGTAGACTATAGACTAGACTATAGACTAGACTATAGACTAGACTATAGACTAGACTATAGACTAGACTATAGACTAGACTATAGACTAGACTAGACTATAGACTAGACTATAGACTAGACTATAGACTAGACTATAGACTAGACTATAGACTAGACTATAGACTAGACTAGACTAGACTATAGACTAGACTATAGACTAGACTATAGACTAGACTAGACTAGACTATAGACTAGACTATAGACTAGACTATAGACTAGACTATAGACTAGACTATAGACTAGACTATAGACTAAACTACACCGTTAACTAAAAAATTGCTTTCAACTTCAGTCTGTGGATCCGTTAGAAGATCAGTTAGTCCATAGTCAACGACTAGACAAGACTATAAACTAGACCATAGATAAGACTGTAGACTAGACGGGATACTCCAAAATAGTTTTCAACTTCAGTCAGTGGACCAGTTAGTCATCGATCTTCTTAATAGACTAGACCATGCAATGATGAAATTAACATTTAAAGAAGATTTGAGTAAATTCTTTTAGCAAAACCATAGTTTGTATATTGCAAATTTGCAATGGTATGATATTTGCAATCAATTCATATTAAAGGAAAAAATTTAGATATTTTGGCAAATTTAATCCATCAGTATAATAAATAACACATTCTACACTACTCTCATATATACATTGTAGAGTTTGTGAAAAAACATTGCAAGGGTAAGTCATAAGTGAACAAAACGAAAAATATACAATTTCTTTTAAGTGATCTTTTTAATTGTTTATAATTTGATACTCCTCCTCTTCCAGCTTCATTTTTGAGGGGTAACGCTGTACGTTATATGTTTTTTCACACAAATATATGACTATTTTATATTCATAAGCGTATAGCTTTTCCCCTTAAATGTGAATGTAATTAAACAGCAAAATTTATACAAAAAAATAAATGAAAATAAAAGTGAAGTGGAAAAAAATTGTGAATTTATGGCAAAAAAAAAAAAAAAAAAATGTAATAGTGAAAAACAATAAAATGAAAAATGTGAATGTGATATTTTTATGATTATAGAAAAAAATACAAATAAGCAGATTTTGAAATAAGCAAGATGTATTGCAAATAAATAATTACTAATTTTTTGCACACTTACATATACAAACAAAAATTAATAAATACAATTAAAAATGTTTAATTAGCTTGAAAAAATTATTTAGTTTTGAGATACGAAATAAATATTCGATGTAATGAGGAAAGAAGGTTAATTCAAAATGATTTTTGAGAAGATTTCGTTCAATAAATAAGATTTAAGCATGGAATTAGTCTAATGTATAGACTAGACTATAGACTAGACTATAGACCAGACTATAGACTAGACTATAGACTAGACTATAGACTAGACTATAGACTAGACTATAGACTAGACTATAGACTAGACTATAGACTAGACTATAGACTAGACTATAGACTAGACTATAGACTAGACTATAGACTAGACTATAGACTAGACTATAGACTAGACTATAGACTAGACTATAGACTAGACTATAGACTAGACTATAGACTAGACTATAGACTAGACTATAGACTAGACTATAGACTAGACTATAGACTAGACTATAGACTAGACTATAGACTAGACTATAGATTAGACTACAGACTAGACTATAGACTAGACTATAGACTAGACTATAGACTAGACTATAGACTAGACTATAGACTAGACTATAGACTAGACTATAGACTAGACTATAGACTAGACCATAGACTAGACTAAGACTAGACTATAGACTAGACTATAGACTAGACTATAGACTAGACTATAGACTAGACCATAGACTAGACCATAGACTAGACCATAGACTAGACTATAGGCTAGACTATAGACTAGACTATAGACTAGACTATAGACTAGACTATAGACTAGACTATAGACTAGACTATAGACTAGACTGTAGACTAGACTATAGACTAGACTATAGACTAGACTATAGACTAGACTATAGACTAGACTATAGACTAGACTATAGACTAGACTATAGACTAGACTATAGACTAGACTATAGACTAGACTATAGACTAGACTATAGACTAGACTATACTATGGACTAGACTATAGACTTGACTATAGACTAGACTATAGACTAGACTATAGACTAGACTATAGACTAGACTATAGGCTAGACTATAGACTAGACTATAGGCTAGACTATAGACTAGACTATAGACTAGACTATAGGCTAGACTATAGACTAGACTATAGACTAGACTATAGACTAGACTGTAGACTAGACTATAGACTAGACTATAGACTAGACTATAGACTAGACTATAGACTAGACTATAGACTAGACTATAGACTAGACTAGACTATAGACTAGACTATAGACTAGACTATAGACTAGACTATAGACTAGACTATGGACTAGACTATAGACTTGACTATAGACTAGACTATAGACTAGACTATAGGCTAGACTATAGACTAGACTATAGACTAGACTATAGACTAGACTATAGACTAGACTATAGACTAGACTATAGACTAGACTATAGACTAGACTATAGACTAGACTATAGACTAGACTATAGACTAGACTATAGACTAGACTATAGACTAGACTATAGACTAGACTATAGACTAGACTACAGACTAGACTATAGACTAGACTATAGACTAGACTATAGACTAGACTATAGACTAGACTATAGACTAGACTATAGACTAGAATATAGACTAGACTTTAGTCTAGACTATAGATTAGACTATAGTCTAGACTATAGACTAGACTATAGACTAGACTATAGACTAGACTATAGGCTAGACTATAGACTAGACTATAGACTAGACTATAGACTAGACTATAGGCTAGACTATAGACTAGACTATAGACTAGACTATAGACTAGACTATAGACTAGACTATAGACTAGACTATAGACTAGACTATAGACTAGACTATAGACTAGACTATAGACTAGACTATAGACTAGACTATAGACTAGACTATAGACTAGACTATAGACTAGACTATAGACTAGACTATAGACTAGACTATAGACTAGACTATAGACTAGACTATAGACTAGACTATAGACTAGACTATAGACTAGACTATAGACTAGACTATAGACTAGACTATAGACTAGACTATAGACTAGACTATAGACTAGACTATAGACTAGACTATAGACTAGACTATAGACTAGACTATAGACTAGACTATAGACTAGACTATAGACTAGACTATAGGCTAGACTATAGACTAGACTATAGACTAGACTATAGACTAGACTATAGGCTAGACTATAGACTAGACTATAGACTAGACTATAGGCTAGACTATAGACTATTAAGGTCCAAATTTAATAATATTTTGCTCTAAAATTTTCTTCAACTTCAGGGCCAAGTAATCCCTTAAACTACCCTCGTTTATGACAGCGCATTCATAAAGCTCATGCATTTATCTAAATATTTAATTATTTTAAAACGTTTTAAGTATCGTTTTGTGTTTATTACTCTTCTACAATTAACACACATACACATACATTACATACATATTTATATACTCAAAAGTAGTTTATATATTTTTATAAAATATTTATGTATACTACTGTAATTTAGGTATATAAATACTATTATTTATTTTAAGCTTATTACATACCTATTTTATAATATTAAATTTTTCAATTTTACAATTTGTTAAATGTTCTCCAAAAGGTTATAAGTTATTAAGGTTTTAATAGTTCTACAAAATGGCACGATTTTTTTTTAATTAAATATTTATTTTAATAATATAAACTTTTTGAAAATACATACATACATTGTTTAAAAATTAAATTATTTTTGTTTATAAATTTGTAATTAATTAACATTTTTGTCTCTTTTTTTTGCAGATTTATTGCCAGACAGAAAGAATGATGCACACACACATACACATAATTAACCAGACCAATGCTTCGTTAAACGAATAAAGAACAAATTTTAAGATTATTGAAATATTTTAAACTATTTTGATATTGGAATTCTGTGATTCTCTTTTAAACACATAATTTGATCACCCAAACTTACTAAACCATATTTTAAAATTTTAATTAACTTCTTCTTATTTCTCTTTTATTTTTCAGCTGTTAATAAGAAAAATAATGTCTCATTACTAAAAATAATAAAGAAAATTTACAGTAATTACCAAAACAACATGTCGTCGAACCCCATTTGTTAATTTAAAACAATATAACTAAAAGTAAAATTGTTTAAATTAACCTAAAACTACACGAAAATAAAATATATAAATATATTACAAAGACGTTAGAAAAGCTATTTAAAAAAAAAATAACAAAAAACATAAATTAAAACTAAGTAGTAAACTGGCTAATCTTGATATTAAATAAAACAAAATATTTGCATGATTAAACAACAACAACCAGCCGCCGATAAAAAAAAAAAGTGTGAAAATACAAGTTTTTCAAAATCTTTTTTTTTTCATAATTTGGACGTAGAAAGTTGCAAAAATTTGAAAAAAACACACAAAATTTCAACTTCTAAACTAAAAAAAAAACAACAAAAATCTTTAATTATTTTATATAACAAAAATATATACTTATATATTAACTACTACAACAACAAAAAAAGAAAAATCATCTATAAATTCTTTTACTATTTATTTTAACGTGTCGTCGTGGTGTATTTGTTTAAAATTAAATTAATTTATTTTCTAAAAACAACAAAAAAAAACTATTTAAAAAACTTTGTTATAATTCCTACTAAACAATGGATTCAATTGAAGAGTTTTTGCAAAATTATTAAAAGGATTTTAAATCCTTTCAAACATTGACCCTCCCAAAAAAAAAAATTAGTTTTAAAAGTTCAATTAAAACTGATTCTCTCGTTTGAATCTTATGTGGGATTTGAAAAATTCTATTATATAGAGGAAATTTTCAAAGTATTAGTAAGCCGTAGAACGCGAGAGACATTTCATCAACGAGTTTAACAACTGATGGATGGAAATGCTCAAAATATGTTTCACGGAAATCATCAAGGGTGAGTAGTTTGTAACTTGTGTTCATTTCAGTTATAATACTCAACTAAACTATTCATATTATTATTCTTTTAGAGACCCCTACTATCGCTATGACCCCGCCGCTGCAGCCGCCGCAGCTGCAGCTTCCCCTAGGGCCATGGGTCCTCCCGGTGGCTATCCCCGCCATCGAGCCCCACATCCGTTGCAACAGCAACCTCAATATCCCACTTATCAACCAGCGGCAGATAATATTTATGGTTTAAGTGCAGCCGATCAACATGCCGGCATGGGTATGGGTGATTTAAGCGGTTGGGGAGCCGCCCCTACAGTGCCCGGTCAGGCTGGGGCCTATCCAGGTACCGGTTTAGGAGCCTATGGTCATCCCCAGGCTGGTCCGCCTACGCAGCAGAGGCAATCATCAGCACAACCAAGGTATAGAGAATTACAAGAATATTTTAAACAGTTTTAACTTCATCTTTATACTTTTGTTTTAGTTACCGCCAACACATGCCCGCCTATGGTCAGCAGGATCCCCAAAAATTACCCTATGCCACACAGCAGAGTATGATGAGTGGTTTATTGCAACAGCCAGGCGCAAATGTTGGCCCTGCCGGTTACGGTGCCCTTACACAACAACAACCACAGCAGCAACAACAGGCATCGACACCACAACAACAGCAGCAACAGAGTCAACAATCACGTCTGCCTCAGCATTATCCACAAGCTCCCACACAACATCCCCTCTATCCGGGTGCTCCTACACAGGGACAACCGGGTAGCTCAAGTGGACCCGGTGTACCCAGTGGTACGCAAGGCTATGCTCATAGTCCTTATGGCGCGCCCATGCAACATCAACCTGGCCGATCATCACAGCATGTTGGTTATGGTCATGCTGGTCTAGAGCAACCAAGTCCGTATGGGCAACATGTACCGGGAGGAGCAGCAACCCCTGGTGGAGTGCCCGCACATCATTTGGCTGCCCAACAGCAGGCTGGACAATTGGGTGCCCATCCTTCGCCTCATATGGTGAGTGCAGGCGCCCAACAACAACAGCAGCAACAAACACCAGCTGGCATGCAACATGGTGTACCAACCGGTTTGGGTACACCACAACAGCAGCAACAAAGTTCTACACACTTGCTGCAGAGTCAACAGCAGCAACAACAACAGCAGCAACAGCAACAACAGCAACAATCCCAAAATCATGTTGGTCTTATGCAGGGATCAACACAACATCAACAATTGCCGGCTCCGCATACCATGGGAGTACCGCCTACCTACGGAGGTCATCATCAGCAACAGCAGCAACCCCAACCACAACCTCCACCCACACAGCAGCCGGTTAGCGGTGCCCCTCCCTATATGACGGCCTCTGGCAAACATCAGGCCACTGCATCGCCACAATACAGGGCCCCTTTTCCCCAATTATCTCCGCAAATGTCTCCCCGTCAGCCGACCATGTCCCCGCATCCGCAAATGTCGCCACGGCCAGGCATGAGTCCCGCAAAACCTCCACCACCAACACAGCAGCAGCAACAGGGACCATCGCCTCAAGCCCAACAGCAGCCTCCGGTCAATTCACCCAGTCAACAGCAGCAGCAACAACCCACACACCACAGTATTTCCGGTATGGTGGGTTTGACTTCGCCCAGACAGCCAGCTGGCAGCAGGGGTCCTGAACCTCCTAGTTCAAAGGCCAGTTCGGTGGGCGGTCCACCGGTGAACACGCTACAAGCTTTGGAACAAATGGTTATGCCAGGACAAGGCATGTCTTCGGGACCAATGGATTATCCCTCAGCCTATCGGCAGGCAGCGGCTCAGCATGGTCCCATGGGTCCTCGAATGCCGGTATCGCCTCAACATCATCAACAGTGGTCGGCTCATTTGAGCATGCAACAGAGTCAACAGCAGGCACCACCAAATCCCATGAGTGTGGGTCAAATGACGGCGCCACCACAAATGCCTCATCCGCAACAACAGCAGCAGCAACATCAACAGCAGATGGGCATGTATGGTCAGCCAACGCCGCCGCAAACACACCATCAGCAGCAACAACAAACAACATCACAACAACAGCAGCCACAACCACCAACGCAACAACAACAGACTGTAACACAACCACCAACTTCACATGCTGGTCATTTAGCTACACCTGCCTCTCAGACAACGCAACAGCAGCAAGTAACACCTCCCCATGTACAACAACAACAACAGCAGCAGCAGCAACAACAACAACAACATCAACAGCAACAACATCAACAGCAACAACAACAGCAGCAACAACAATTGAGTGAGCAATTGCAGCATTCCATTAATGATATTGTGGGTAATACATCCAACTCTCAACAACAGCAGCAGCAACAGCCATCTCATACCTCCTCCATGTCACCCATGCATCACCAACCTGGCGGCATGTCTTCGATGCATTTGATGAGCTCAGCCTCTGCGGCTCATCATCAAATGACACCAGAAGCTCATCATACACCTTCAGCTATGATGCAGGCTAGAACAGCAACTCCCTCTCAAGAAACGCAAATGACTCCGACAACACCAACGAGTCAACAACAACAGCAGCAGCAACAGCAAATTCAGCAGCATCATGTGCAACAGCAACAATCACCTTTACAACCACCCCCACATATGCAGCAACAGCAAAAACAACAAAGTCCTCATCCTCATCAGCAGCAACATAGTCCTCATCCCACCACCACACACCATCAACAACAACAACAGCAGCAGCAACAAAGTCCACATCCCCACCAACAGCAACAGAGTCCCCACACCCACCCTCAGCAGCAATCACCGTTGCATCCAACCCAACAGCAGCATCAAAACTATCAACAACAACAACAGCAGCAGCAACAGCATCAATCACCTTTCAATCCACAACAAGATCCTTTTTCGACAATGATGCAACATCAGCAGCAGCAACCCACACCTACACCCCCGGCCCAGCAACAACCCCCTACCATACAACCTACAGAAACCAGTTCCACACCTAATGCGGCTGCTCCAACATCAGCACCCTCATCCATAGCCCAACAACAGACAACAACACCTACATCCGCCATCATGTCACCGGCTCATGTTTCTTCTCCTCTGACAACAATGTCCTCGACTCTGACCAACTCCCAGCAGCAATCACAATTGCAAACAACACAGCAACAACAACAACCATCAACACCCTCAACACCCACACAACATCATCTAATCAGTGGAATCCTTAATGAAACTGCCAATTCAAATGATTCTTCAACACTCGCCGTTGCGGCCAATGACAGCAACAACAGTAGCAGTAATTCCTCGACCAACAGTACGGTCAACAATCATCCTACATCAATACATGACAGCAATTCACAGAGTTCCATTAATAGCAATCATAATACACCGGCTACTCTAAATGCCATGGAGTCTAGTTTAGGAGCCACAAGTAACGCTCTCTTAAATTCAAATTCCAACTCTGCCACTAATGCGGGAGTGATTGGTGGTGGTGGCGGCGGTAGCAATAGTGTGAGTGGAGGTATTTTGGATAGCGCTGGCGCTAGTCTATTCGATAATAATTCCATGTCTTCAAACAGTGGAGCGGTAAATACCCAAGTATCCGCTTCATCCACTGCAGCGGCAGCCATTATGGATAGCAATTCGCAAAGTTCATTTATGGGAGCTATGGCTGGACAAGATTTTAGAGATGAAAAGTCAATGGGTAAGTCTGCGGAATCTGAGGAGACACCCATGGATACAACAGAGGCCAGAGATATGCCAACCAATACACTGACTGATACGACAATAAACGAAGAAACTAGTGTGACGACAGGGGCTGCTGAAACAGCAGCCAAAGTTATCGATGAAGATACTATCTCTTTGCCCACAACTCAAACACCAACTGGTGTTGAACAGGAAACAGCGGATAATAACGTTACATCCCAAGAGGTAACAAAGGAGGTGACAACACCGGAAATAACTCCTGCAACTGAGGCTACAAAAGAAGAAAAAGTGGTTGAATCGAAACCGGAGGAAAAGGTCGAAGCTTCTTTGACCACCTTAAATACACCTCAAACGCAGACACCCACACCAACTTCGACGCCCTCTCTGCCCACTACCCTGCCCAGTCAGACACCAACGCCTCCAATTGTTAGCGAAGTTGTTGGCATGATAGGACAAAAACCTCCACAAACGGCATTACAAACATTGGCACCACGTCCACCACATCCATCTATGGGTCCCAACTCAATGACGGGAATGATGCCTCCTCATCCACCACCTCCACCGCATGTTATGCCTCCAGGACCGGGAATGACGGCAATGGGTTATGATGGCACACCGGTGGGACCTACAACGCCCCAACCCACAATGACACCACATGGTATGCCACCGCATGCCATGATGCCACCCTATCCACCACCACCGCCGTCAACACAAGGAGGTCCTCAGGGTCCCCATATGGGGTATCCGCCCTATCCGATGCTTCATCAACAGGAAATAGCAGCTTTGCAACAGCAACTACAGGAACTTTACTGTATGCCACCACAACATGATCATCAAGAGAAAATAATGCGTTTGCAAGAACGTCTCAATATAGTGCAACAGCATGAAATCACCGATCAGTGTGCGGGTGGACCACAATGTCTGCTATATCAATCCATGCCTCCGCAACTGTATGGACCCGCAGCCATGCATCAGGCTCAAATGATAGAAACCCCCCAGGTGTCGAGCACTACTGGCAGGGGTAGAGGCAAAGGCACCAACAAACCGCGCAAGCCAAGAGTTAAAAAAGGTGAGAAGGGTCTTTTGGCACCTACCAGCGAATTGATGGATATCAGTGGTAACGTGGTAGTGCAACAAACATCCATACCGCCCAATCAACTGCCGGTATCGGAAGATTGTGTTACCCAAGGAGCAGGAGATACCTCGGTAGTCGGTATGTTGGAGTATCATGAAGGTAGTGGTGGTGATCATTCCCAGGATGTACATTCGGCCAATGAACTTGATACATCCACCGATGGCACTGGAAAGAAAAAGAAACCGAGAAAACCGCGCACACCGAAAGATCCCAACAAACCACCTAAGGAGAGAACACCAAAAGTGAAGAAGATTAAAGGTGTACCGGTGGAGGGACAAGAGGGTGTCGAAACTACGCCCGGCACTGTAGGCCGTAAACGTCAGCCAGGAGGTGCACGCAAAAAGAAACTAGCTGAAGAAGCTGATGCGGATAAACCGGCTGGTTTGTTGACGACAGAAGCTGGTAGTGAGAACGAGGATAACAAACCTTTGATGGCAAAAACTCCAGCAGTGGAAGGTGCCGAACCAGACGCAGAAGGTGATAATAAACCAGAAACTACCACTATGGATGTGGATATAAAATGTTCGACGGTAGATGGAGAATCTCCCGATTACGATGACATACCAGTATCGAAAATACCCAAAGGTGATGATAGTGCCGGTCACCATGAAGTGGGAGATGAAACTATTGACTCCATACCAGATTCAGCGGGAGATTCCACGGCCACTCCCAGCAGACGTACCAAAAAGAGACGTGGCCGAGGAGCCAGCAGTAATCATGGTGATGATGGTGAGGGTAGATCGGGACGCAGAAGGGGACAACTCTCGGCTAAAGCCTTGAAAAAGAGACGTAATAGAGGACGCATAGTGCCCGAATCAGATGGTGAAGATGATAATCTTCAGGCCACACCGCCGCCATCGCCACCACCCGATAATGAACTGGACACCAGCAAGCGTAGATCATCGCGTAATACACAACGTAAAAAGTACATAGACGATGTCATGCTTAGATTCTCAGACGATGAGAACGAATCGTTGTTGGGCTCCTCGCCCCTGAAAAAAGAAAAGAAATCTTCCTCCGCCGCCTCAACTTCAGCATCGGCTGCTTTAGCAGCTGCTAGTGGTAACACTAGTGATAACGAGAAAGGCGATCAATTAATCTCTTCACAACAAACGGAGGGTGGTCAAGAATTGCCAACTACCAGCAGTGAAGATAAATCTAACAATGCTGAAGATATACCCGGAGGTGAAGCCACCTCCAGCACGACTTCTTCAGCTACATTTGTTAATGAGAAAAGTGAAAAATCTCAAGATGCACCACCACCAGCTTCAGCAAAACCAAATTATGTTTACATCAATACCGGAGACGAGGATAGCATGGTGGTACAATATGTATTGGCAGTGAGAATGGGTAAACGTGAGTTACTGCCCGAACCTCCGCCACGACCACCAACACCTAAACCTAAGGTGGAAGAAGAGAAACCCAAAAACGAAGAGGAAAATAAGGAAACTAAAGATGAAAATGAAGATAAAGAAACTAAGACGGAAACCGATAAAGAAAAGTCGGAAGCTCAAGAAGTTAAAGAAGAAACTGCCACTTCTACAGATGAAAAGAAAGAAGGAATAAGTGAGGAGAAAAATGCCACAGAACAAGAAGGCAAGGAAGAGGAGAAAAAATCTGATGAAGAAAAGGAAATTTCTGAAAACAAGACTGATGAAAAATCCGAAACAGAAGAAAAAATGGAAGTAGATGAGAAAACATGTGAGGATAAAGAAGCTTCCGAGGAAAAAGATGAAACTAAAGAAAAGAAACCAGAAGAGAAGGAAGAAGAAACAAAAGAACAGCTAAAAGATAAAATGGAAGTTGAAACAGACGAAAAGAAAACTGAAACAGAAGAAGAGAAAGAAGAAAAAATGGAAGTAGAAGAAGAAGTTGAAAAAGAGAAGGAAAGTGAGAATGAAACAGAAAAAGAAAAAGAGGAATGTAAATCTCTTGAAACAAGTGAAGAAAATGTTTCTAATAAAGACAAAAAAGAGGAAGAAGAAACTAAAGAAGAAAAATCCACTAAGGATGATGAAACCATGGAAGTGGAAACCACAGAAGAAGACAAAAAATCAACTGAAGATAAAACTGAAAAAGAGGAAAGCAAAGAGCCAAGCTCAGAAGAAACTAAAGATGAAAAGAAAGATGACAAAACAGAAGATGATAAGAAACCCGATGAAGATAAAACTAAACCAGAACCTGTATATATAGAAGTAGAAGAATTCTTAGTTAAATACCGCAATTTCTCTTATCTCCACTGTGAGTGGCGCACGGAAGAAGAACTTTTCAAGGGTGACCGCCGTGTAGGAGCCAAAATCAGACGTTTCCAACAAAAACAAGCCCAACAAATGAATGTTTTCGAAAATCTCGAGGAGGAATATTTCAATCCGGACTTTGTTGAGGTCGATCGTGTGTTAGACATGTCCGTGCACACCGATGAACAGACAGGTGAAACTACCAAACATTATTTGGTTAAATGGAAGTCATTGCCCTATGAAGACTGTACTTGGGAATTGGAAGAAGATGTTGATGATGATAAAATCGAACAATATGTTCGATTTAATAAAATACCACCACGTACAGAGTGGAAACCCAAAAAGCGTCCCACACCCGATCAATGGAAGAAATTGGATAAGACGCCTGTCTATAAGGGCGGTAATACTTTGAGACCCTATCAATTGGAGGGTTTAAATTGGTTGAAATTCTCCTGGTATAACACACACAATTGTATATTGGCCGATGAAATGGGTTTGGGTAAAACTATACAAAGTTTAACATTTGTCCATTCCGTGTATGAGTTTGGCATTAGGGGTCCTTTCCTGGTTATAGCACCCCTCTCCACTATACCCAATTGGCAGCGTGAATTTGAAAGTTGGACTGATATGAACATTGTGGTATATCATGGTTCGGTAACCAGTAAACAAATGATTCAGGATTACGAATTCTTTTTCAAAACCGAAAGTGGCAAAGTTCTCAAAGAGCCTACCAAGTTTAATGTGCTTATTACCACATTTGAAATGATTGTGACGGATCATATGGATTTGAAAAATTTCAATTGGCGTTTGTGTGTCATTGATGAGGCTCACAGATTGAAAAATCGTAATTGCAAACTGTTGGATGGTTTGCGACAGCTTAATCTAGAACACCGAGTCTTGCTATCCGGTACTCCTTTACAGAATAACATGAGTGAATTGTTCTCTTTGTTGAATTTCCTCGAACCTAATCAATTCTCTTCGGCTGAAGAATTTATGGCGGAATTTGGCAGTTTAAAAACTGAGGAAGAAGTTAATAAACTACAGGCTTTGCTAAAACCCATGATGTTGAGAAGATTAAAGGATGATGTTGAGAAATCCTTGGCTCCCAAAGAAGAAACTATTATAGAGGTAGAGCTGACAAATATACAAAAGAAATATTATCGTGGTATTTTGGAACAAAATTTTGCCTTTTTGAAAAAGGGCACCACCTCCGCCAATATACCCAATCTCATGAACACCATGATGGAATTGAGAAAATGTTGTATACATCCATATCTTCTCAATGGTGCTGAGGAACAAATCCAATATGATTATCGTCATCAGCATGGTGAAGATCCTGAGTCTTACTACAAAAACATTATACATTCTTCGGGTAAAATGGTATTGATAGACAAACTGCTGCCCAAATTAAAGGCCAACGGCCATAGGGTATTGATTTTTTCTCAAATGGTTAAATGTCTTGATATCTTGGAAGATTATCTTATATATCGCAAATATCCCTTTGAACGTATAGATGGTCGTATACGTGGTAATTTGAGACAAGAAGCTATTGATCGTTATTCCAAACCCGGCTCAGATAGATTCGTTTTCTTGCTGTGCACCAAGGCTGGTGGTTTGGGTATTAATTTAACAGCTGCTGATACTGTTATCATTTATGATTCCGATTGGAATCCTCAAAATGATTTGCAAGCTCAGGCCCGTTGCCATCGTATTGGTCAACGTAAAATGGTTAAAATCTATCGTTTGTTGTGTCGTAACACCTATGAACGTGAGATGTTTGATAAGGCCTCCTTGAAATTGGGTCTTGATAAAGCTGTTTTGCAGTCTATGAATACACACGCTTCCAAGGAGGGAGGCAATAAACAGCTGTCGAAAAAGGAAATTGAAGATCTTTTGAAAAAGGGTGCCTATGGCGCTGTTATGGATGATGATAATGCTGGCGATAAGTTTTGTGAAGAAGATATTGATTCTATACTAAAGAGACGTACACAAGTTATTACCATGGAACAGGAGAAAGGTTCTACCTTTTCCAAAGCTTCCTTTGCCGCTTCCGGTAATCGTTCTGATATCACTATCGATGATCCAGACTTTTGGACTAAATGGGCTAAGAAAGCCGACATTGATCCCGATGCTGTGGAAAAAGATGAAACTGAAGATTTAGTTTTGTCCGAACCACGCAGAAGAACACAAATTAAACGTTATGGCCATGAAGATGTTATGGAACTTAATTCAGAAGATTCTTCCAATGAGAATAGTGATGAAGAAGGTGGTATAGGATTACGTTCTACACGTAGATCACGCAAGGAAAAACGTGAAAGATGTCGTGAAAAGAAAGCCAATGATGAGTATATACCCCGAGAAAGAGATGCTTTAGCTGCTTTGGGACTGGAAGAGATACACTATGGCAATTGGGCTAAATCTGAATGTTTCAAAGTCGAAAAGGGTTTATTATCATTTGGGTAAGTTTCGCAGATTTTAATTGTTTATTCTTTTAAAAACATAAAAAATATAAGAAATTATTAAAAGTCTTTAATTAGTCTTCTACTATATTAATAAAAATACTCGAATCCATTTGACGTTTACATTTCTTTTGTGTATTATCCAGTTTCATGTTTAAGATGTAAATTTTTCTTCTCAACATTTTCTCCTCCTTCTCTAACGCCAATACCTCTTCTTTCTTTTGTACATACTCATTAATACTGGGCGCCTCATAACGTTCCAATTGTAAGCGCAAATTTTCCAATGTGGCGACATCTTTTTCATTCTCTGCTTCCACTATTTCCGCCTCTTTTTCTAATTTAGCTATAGTCTTTACCACCTCTAAGGTTTTGTTATTCAATTGTTTAGATTCTTCCTCTATATTCATCATAATTTGTTTTTCTTCAGCCATCGAAAGAGAAGCTTTACCCGTTACACCTTTCAGTCCAGCCATGTGTGAATTTTTCTCTTCCAAGGCATTTAAGAGTTCCGTACGTTTTATTATTAATTTCTCAAAATCTATGGCTGTTAAAATACCACTTAAATCGGCTTTGGTTAAAAGTTCATTGCGCAATTGCTGGCAATGTTCTTGTAAAGCAGTGATTTTTAAACGCATGGTGGCTAATAAGGCGCGAGCCGTCTTAATCCAATTATTAACAAATTTTCGAAATTTATGCTCCAATTGTTTTTCGGTGGCATTGCTTAGGAAAGCCAAATCACTTTCATCACGAAGAAAATGTAATTCGAAATTTTTCGCAGTTTCTTGAGTTTCGATATGCTGAAAATGCATTTCTGCCATGTGACCACGTAAAAGTTTAATTTCCTGGGAAGCTGAAAGAGATTTCGGAAAAGTTAATAAACAGTTATTCCAAAGTTGATTTGAAGGACCAGGGACATGTGGTTTTGTTCTATGGTCCTACGAATCGTTCTTCTATATTCCTAACAAATCCAATTCGTTTTTAACAATTTAAGCGGAAAAAATCCCAGATAATTACAATTAATTACATAGGCCAAGAATTTTTTTTACCCAGAGACCAAAGTATATATTCTCTGAATCTGAGATTTTCGAGTGAAAACCCCGTTTTTGGCCATATTTGAGGCGCAAAGGCGCCTTTATTTATAATATCTGTTATGTCATCTGAAAATAAAGGTTTAACCTCTAATGTAACTCCTTCCTTCTTCGAAATGTCTTCCTAAATACTTTGACCTCTGTGTTTCTACTTTTTTTTAAACTTTGTTGGCCCTTGCTATTGCCCACAAAGTTCCCCCTTATTCTTACCATTCTTTTCCATTTCCTGCACTCGTTTCTCCACCTCATTCGCTAGTTTCTCGGCCATATCAGTCTTAGCACGAAAATTTAATTTGTATTCATGAGTCTTCTTTAGCGATCCCGTTGTAAGTACAGACATTAAAGATTTTGATAAAACACTTTTCGCCTTGAAACCCACTAAACTACCACTACCGCCACCAGTACCACTAACACCACCACCCACTGATATATTACTCGTTCTTTTAGCACCCGTTTTTAAAACATTAATCTGTGCTGCCGTTTGTGCGGTAGCACGTCGCTGTTCCAAACCTATTAAAAGTTTGGGATCATTTTTCTCTAGAAAATCTATAAGAAAGAAATTCTCCAATTTAATCATGCCAAATTCACGATTTATATTTTGTGCCGCCTGGTAAAGTTCCAAAACATCCAATTTATCCAAACGTAACTTTTGTTCGTCTTCGGGTAATTGGAAGAATGTGGAAAGTTCTAGACTATTAATGAAATTTTCCAATGCTAATTCATTACTAGCAATATCATTGCTGGTTAAGGGCTGAAGTTGTTTGCGTGTGGGCGTGGCAAAAGTTCCGCTAGTGTGTCCGGTAAAGTTTGAAGATTTGGAGGTTATAGAACTGGACATGTTTGATTGATAATATGGTGATAGAAAATATAGTTTTTTTTGGGTTTGTTTGCTTTCCAATTTTTAATTATTTATAATGTCAAGAAACTTTAAAACAATTTTAAAAACTAGAATTCTTGTATAAACACAATGAGAAAGGCGACGTCTAGTTTAAACGTTACACAGTGCGGAAATTTCAAAGATACTGGAAATATATGTATAAACAAAATAGGTTCATATTTTGGAGTCATTAAGCTGCGTTCCATTCAAATAGTGTACAACGAATGTAAAAGTAATGCCAAAGAACGGGTTCTAAGAAAACGATTTTGTAGAACTTTAGAATTACAAAAATGTACCAGGGGATCTTTTTTATTATTCGTTATTTATACTTTTTGGATTTGTTTTCCGTTAAAATGATGATCAACCATGCTAATATTGAGAAAACTTTAGGTTTTCGCTGAGTAAAACAATACTTCTCACTTAAACTGATTGAAAAACTATAAAAATTTTAAAATAAAATTAAATTTCTTTTTCAAGGATTTAAATATTTCTTCTCTTCCTTTTTTACAGCTGGGGACGTTGGCCAGAAATCTTGGAATTGGGTCAATTTAAACGCGGTTGGCGTGAAATTGATGTTGAAGATTGTGCCCGAATAATTGTAAGTATTAAAAGTTCTTCAATTCTCAAAGGAAACAACAATAAAGGCATATTAAAGCTTTTGTTTTATTTCTATTAAAATGTACCTACTTTTCCAACAAAAAATGATGATTACCATGCTAATGTTGAGGAAACTATAGGTTTTCGCTGAGCACAACAACAAGAACTTCTCGCTTAAAACTGATTTATTGGAATAGATAAAAAGAAAAGGGTTTAATAAGATTATAAACATTTAGTAATGATGTTGAAAAAGTGATAATTAAAATAGACGACTTTCTTTGTGGTTTATTTGCAAGAGTAGTAAATATGCCACTGATCAACCAAGAGCTAAAGAAACTTATAATTTGGTAAAAGTTATTGCTGAAACGTTTTTGACAACAAATCAGCTTTAAAATTTAATATAAAATTTTGAAACTTAAAGTTTTGATCATTTAAATGAAAAATTTTCTTTGTAGTATATTTGCAAGTATAGTAAATATGCTACTTATCTACCAAAAGCTGCAGCAACTCACACTTTTTTAACATTTTTTGCAAAAATACCTTTGATAACAAATCATCTCTAAAATTTAATATTAAATTTTGAAAAAATTATAATTTACATGGAAAACTTTCTTCGTAGTATATTTGCAAGTGTAGTAAATATGCTACTGATCAACCCAAAAGCTATAAAAACTCAAAATTTTGTCAATTTTTTTTTTCCTAAAACGTCTATGATAACAATTCATCTTTAAGATTTAATATAAAGTTTTTAAAAGATGATAATTTAAATAGAAAACTTTCTTCGTGGTATATTTGCAAGAATAGCAAATGTGCTACTGATCAAGCAAGAGCTGTAATAACTCACAGTTTGCTCGAACGTCTTTGATAACAAATCAATTACAAAATTTAGTATTAAGTTTTGAAAATGCGCCAATATAAACAGAAAACTTTCTTCATAGTATATTTGCAAGATTAGCAAATGTGCTATTGACCTGACTGTAGCAACTCACAGTTTTGTCAAAATTTTTGCTGTAACGTCTTTTATAACAAATCAAGTTAAAAATTTCATATTTTTCAAACTCTTGCTAAATGTTTTCAAAAGCGGAAAACATGCTTCATGGTATATTTGCAAGAGTAGCAAATAAGCTTCTCTTGCTACTCAACTCAATCGGTAGCAAATTACGTTTTTATAAATTTGGTTTTTAAACAGTTTTTGACAATAAATCTTAATGCATATTTATTTTAATTTTGTACAAATTTGTTAAATTTACTACATTTGCAATAACTACAAATGTATGTATTTACCATGAAGTTAGCTTAACGCTACAATTACACCCTTTTCTTTAATTGAGTAACTTAATTTAAAGAAAATTTCCTTAAAATCGTATTTATTTAATTTGAATTTTAAAAATCTTTCTTTTCCAACAGCTACTCTATTGCTTGCAAGTCTACAAGGGTGATGAGAAGATAAAAACATTCATTTGGGATCTAATAACACCCACCGAAGATGGTGAAATACAAAAAATTAGCCGGGATCATAGTGGTCTCCATAATTTGGTGCCACGAGGTAGGAATGCAAAAGGTATGGTAAACAAATAGCTACAAACACACGCACTTATTTGAAGACAACTTTTTCCCCCTCTTCTAAAAAAAAAAAAAACAAAAAACTGCACGGATGTAGTTAATTGATAAATTGATTAATTGATCTTAAAATAAAACGCGTAATCAGACTGTAAAAAAAGCACGCATTAAAAATACACTCACATAGAAAAAACTTTTAGTAAAAAGGGTTGTTGGCTTTAATTGAAACTTTTTCTCTTTTTCTTGACTAACAATTTATGATTTGATGGTGATAAGTTGAAATCAGATTTAAAAGTCAGATCAATTTGTTAGCATCAAATAATTTCTTTACTTTTAATACTAATTTTCCCCTGTTTCTATTATAGTTTTATAAAAATTGGGTTCCTTTCTTACTATTCTTAACAATAAAGGCGTAGTTATAGAGCAACTTTTTGTTTAACATTGTTGAATTAATTCTCCCTCTTTCTTTAACAGTAACAAAAAAGGATAGTCTTAAATTTAGTGGCTTTTATAGGGACCAAATTCTGTCTTTAAGAGTTCTTAAAGAAATGTTCATAGTTCTAGAATTATTTATTTTAGCAAAAGCATTTTTCAATATTACATTATTGGGTTTATAATTTAAAAATGCAGTTATTTTAAATGTATTCAAAGTATGGGCCTTTGTTAGCTATGAACCTTTTCTATCTCTACGGCAATATATGATTTCCACGGCTCATCTTTAAAGGCCAAGAACTAATCAAGACAATTTCGGATACTTTGTTCTGAAGTGAAAAGTATTCCGGAAAAGCGATTGAAACAAATAGTAGTAGAACAAAGCAAGGTCTTTACTATAAGATGAGAAAGGCAAAACTTCCCTTCTTTCTGAATAGTTTTTAGGAGGTATTGTACATAACTCTTTCCTTGGCTGGCAGCTTGGACTTTTTTCGCCCAATTATCTCTTCAAAGAAATCAATTGCATTCGGTACAGGTTCTCTGTGATAGGGTCTGGTCAGATTCATAATAGATAGGACCTTTTTGTTTCCCACAAATGCAGAGCATTAGCTAAGTGTCATTAATACTTGGTTTGGTGTTGTTGTTGTTGTTGTAACAGCTAAAACTATACAATAATCTAGTTGAGGGTTCTACATCAATGTCCAGGCCAATTGTGCTACTTCAACTGAATGTGTCCATAAATCCATTTGACAAAGTGAAGAAGAGTTGGCAGAACTGTCATGTGGACCTTGACCACATGCTGGACATTAGTTGGGGACGGCACGGTCTATGCGTGACCAGTAGGCATTAAGCCTGTTGCTCCATCCCTATTTTAGTTGTGCCAGAACTATTCATGTTTTCCATGTTGCGACCGTGGAATTGATGGTGTCTCTATGAAAGTCATTCAAAGCTACCTTATATAAGAACTGCGTATGTTCTACTTATATGTACGAAGATCCTTCCTGACATGCCTCGGGTGAACATCCAACTGTGTGATGTTAAAGCTGGGATGACTGCTCCGAAGACATCCCAGGAGGAACTGTATAGTCAACATGACATTATGTTCCTTGACTGGGAGGACCTACGTTTACTCGTGTAGGTGATGTTCCCAGGTAATTTTTAGGCAGCCCGTTATTATCAGTCTTCAGTCTTTGAATGGTACCCAATTTCCTTGCTTTAGGATGTTGTTGTTGTAACAGTTTCTTTGTCGGGGAAACGCCATTTTGCATTCTCTTGTTGAATTTGACAATAATAATCATGGAGTAAAGCCCTTATAAACTCGTTTGGCTGGTCGTAATCCGCACAAATCATCTCGTTTAAAAGATTACGCACATCAGCTGCTGTGAATCCCGCATTTTTAACTTATACACCCAATATTTTTAGAGAAATTTATAAATTTTAATAAAATATTCTTGATACATTAAGAAAGTACTTTTTTGTTGTTAAATTTACTACTAAATTCTTGTAATTGTGTTCTATTTATGTAGCAGTAAGAAAAGTACTTTTGAATCATTTAATACCAAAAAAGTCAATTTTCATAAAAACTTGATTTTTTGAAAGGAAAATATGCTTCAAACTAAGAAAAGTACTTTTTAAAAACTTTTTAAAAACCAAAATTCTAATAAAAACTTTTTTCTCCCAAAAAGTACTTAGAATTTATGACATTTTTACAAAAAGTACTATTTCTTTCTAACAACCGCTTTTATCCCAACTTTCTGCTGGAATTTTCCTTAATAAACTAACATTTATTATGTATTAAAATAGTTATAATTTATTAAAAATAAATCAAATTCCTTCTGTAAATTACGGCTTATTTTCTGTGAGTGTTAATTATTGTTGCTAATTGTAATTAAAAAAAAATCCCGTTATTATGAAATGAAAACGTATTCAAATGTGTTTGTAATATGCTCTGTCTTGCTGTACCATATCTTTTTTCTTCAATATTTTTAAAGAAATGTATAAATATTTTAGATTTTTAATAAATAGATTTAAGTACAAATAAGTAGAGTTAGTTATCCTTTTTTAACAAAAATGAAGGATTTTATTGAAGTACATAAATATGTCTGCTAAAAACTTCATTTTTGTTAATTTCATTTCATTGACAAAAAGTGTTACTATTCTTTTGCTTCCTTAATTTTTGGGCAAAAATTTTATCAAAATTTAGTTTTTTGTAGTTTTATTCGGCTATAATTTTAATAAATTTTTATATTTTTATTAAACGACATTGTAGAAAAACATTTGAAATGTAGAAATATTTCTTAGAGAAACATTAATTTTCTTTTTATATTGCAAAACATGAAAGGGAAATTGTTTGGAAATTTTTAGATTTTTGTTAAAAATATTTATAATTCGTACAATTTCCGTAAAATTTTTCGAAATTTCTCTAATGAAAAAAAATTATTTTAAGGGAAATTTTATTTTAAAGCCAGATTTTAAAAATTTGTGTAATTTTTATCAGGACTTGATCATAGATAAGAATTTGGTACTTTTTTTTCGAAATTTCCCTTACTACCAATAATTTTCTTTAAAGGGAAATTTTATTTAAAAACTAGATTTTCAAAATTTTTATATTTTTGTTATAGGCATTGATCGTAGAAAACAATTTGGTACTTTTTTCCAAAATTTCCCTTATTACTAAAAATTTCCCTTAAAGGGACATTTTATTTAAAAGACAGATTTTCAACATTTTTATATTTTTGTTATCGGACTAGACCGTAGAAAACAATTTGGCACTTTTTTCCGAAATTTCCTTTATTACAAAAAAATTCCCTTAAAGGGAAACATTATTTAAAAACTAGATTTTCAAAATTTTTATATTTTTGTTATAGGCATTGATCGTAGAAAACAATTTGGTACTTTTTTCCGAAATTTCCCTTATTACAAAAAATTTCCCTCGAAGGGAAATTTTATTTAAAAGTTAGATTTACAAAATGTTTATATTTTTGTTATCGCACTTGATCATAGGTAACAATTTGGTACTTTTTTTTCCAAAATTTCCCTTACTTTTAAAAATTTCCCTTAAAGGGAAATTTTATTTAAATGATAAATTTACAAAATTTTTATATTTTTGTTATCGGACTAGATCGTAGAAAACAATTTGGCACTTCTTTCCGAAATTTCCCTTATTTCAAAAAATTTCCCTTAAAGGGAAATTTTATTTAAAAGACAGATTTTCAACATTTTTATATTTTTGTTATCGGACTTGATCGTAGAAAACAATTTGGTACTATTTTCCGAAATTTCCCTTATAACAAAAAATTTCCCTTAAAGGGAAATTTTATTTAAAAGCCAGATTTTCAACATTTTTATATTTTTGTTATCGGACTAGATCGTAGAAAACAATTTGGCACTTTTTTCCGAAATTTCCCTTATTACAAAAAATTTCCCTCAAAGGGAAATTTTATTTAAAAGACAGATTTTCAACATTTTTATATTTTTGTTATCGGACTTGATCGTAGAAAACAATTTGGTACTTTTTTCCAAAATATCCCTTATTATAAAAAATTTCCCTTAAAGGGAAATTTTATTTAAAAGCCAGATTTTCAAAATTTTTATATTTCTGTTAACAGACTTGATAGTAGAAAACAATTTGGTACTTCTTTCCGAAATTTCCCTTATTACAAAAAATTTCCCTTAAAGGGAAATTTTATTTTAAAGCCAGATTTTAAAAATTTGTATATTTTTGTTATCGCACTTGATCATAGATAACAATTTGGTACTTTTTCCGAAATTCCCCTTATTGCATAAAATTTCCCTTAAAGGGAAATAAACTTGACAATAAATAAAAATTTTAAACTTTTTTTTAGAAATTTGCCTTATTACAAAAAATTTCCCTCGAAGGGAAATTTTTATTTTAAGCTAGATTTTAAAAATTGTATAATATTTTTAATACAAATCGATCAAAAATACATGTTATAAGAGTTTTTCTTAAATTTCTCTAATTACCAAAAATTTCCTTTAGGAAAATTTTATTTAAAAGCCAGATTTTCAAAAATTTTTATATTTTTGTTGTAGACATTGATTGTAGATAACAGTTTGGTACTTTTTTCAAAAATTTCCCTTATTACCAAAAAATTTCCTTAAATATCTCTTATAAATTTTTAACATTTTATTATTCTTGTCATAGATCTTTCTACAATGTCGATTTAGTTTAAAAGTTTAAAAAAAAACAAAAACAATATTTTAAACATTTAAAATCCCTTTACTAAAACACTACAACTTACTTCCTTCCTCCCTTCCTTTATAGGACGTAATGGCGGTAAAACCCAAAAAGAATTAGCCGCTCAAGCTGCTGCCGAAGCAGCAGAGGCAGCTGCTGCAGCTGCGGCGGCCGCTGCTGCTGCAGCCACCGGTCTAAAGACAGCTAAAAAAGAAATTGGCACACAGGGTCTACAAAATATACAGGATCCAAATCATTGGAGTAAACATGAAAAATATGATGCTGATTCATATTTGGAAGGAGCCTACAAAAAACATTTAAGCAGACACGCGAATAAGTGAGTCGTGTGGAATCGAATTTATTATATTAACCCCAAACAAAAGAATACATTTTTAAACTAATACCAATTTCTTACTATTTCTATTTTCTGTCTTTTTATATTTTTATATTTTTCTATATTATTTTAATTTTTTTATTTCTTCTTCTTTTTTGTTTCTCACCTTGTTTTTCAATTTTATTTTTCTTTAATTTCTGTTATAAAAACAACTTTATTCCAAACAGAGTTTTATTACGCGTTCGTATGCTTTATTATATACAACATGAGGTGATTGGAGATCTGGTACAACAAATTAAAGAGAATACCCCGGTCAGGTATGTATTTATTTTGTTATTTATTTCTATTATTTTTTTGGTGTCTTTTCTACAGTTTTCTTTTAAATTATTTATTTCTTGAGCATTTTACTTTTGTTTTATTGTTATTAAATGTTTTTAATAATTTTTCATTTGTTTTTAACTTTAACTATTATTACTTCCTCAACTTTCTTTTGTTAGTGTTTGTTATAATATTAAGATTTGTTGTAATTTGTTTTCCATATTTGTTGTTTTATTATTATTTTTTTTTTTTAATAATTGTTTGCTTTGAAAGTTTCTTTTGTTATAACAATATTTGTACTTTCTTTTATAAATTGTTATAATCTGTGTGTAATGATTGTAATTTGTTTTAAAGAAGTTTAGATTGAAAAGTTTTTGATATTTTTCAAAATCTATTTTAGAACTGAAAACTTTTTTAAATTATATATTTCTTGTAAATATTAATAATAAAAGAAAATTTTTTTGTTATTTTTCCACCAATTTTTTTCAAAATTTCTCTTTTTCAAAAAAAAAAAATCCCTAAAAGGGAAATTTTATAAAATTTGGAAAGTTTTAAATTTTTGTTATATGTTTTGTTTGCTTATACAATTTTTAATGTTTTTTTTACAAAATTTCCCTGATTTTGAAAAATTTCCCTTTAAGGGAAGTTTTGGTTGAAAGTTAGATTTTCAAAATTTTATTATATTTGTAATAGAAATCGATCATACATAATTTTTAGGCAATTTTTTAAAAAATTTCCCTTTTTCAAAAAAAATTTCCTTTAAGGGAAATTTTGGTTGAAAGTTAGATTTTCAAAATCGATCATAGATCACTTTTAGGCTATTTTTAACAAAATTTCCCTTTTTCAAAAAAATTTCCCTAAAAGGGAAATTTTAACTAAAAGATAAATTTTCAAAATTTTATTATTTTTGTAATAGATTCCCAAAATTTTATTATTTTTGTAATATAAGTCGATTATATATTATTTTTAGGCAATTTTTAACAAAATTTCCGTTTTTCAAAAAAAATTTCCCTAAAAGGGAAATTTTGTATAATAGATAAATTTTAAAAAATTTTATATTTTTGTTATAGTTTTTGATCGTTTGTGGCATTTTTATTGTTTATTACAAAATTTCCCTGATTTTGAAAAATTTCCCTTTAAGATTTTTAAAATTTTATTATTTTTGTAATAGAAATCGATCAAAGATTACTTTTAGGCTATTTTTAAAAAAATTTCCCTTTAAGGGAAATTTTATAAACTTGATAGAATTTGAAAATTTTTAAATTTTTGTTATATTTTTTTGTTTGCTTAAACAATTTTAAATGATTTTTTACAAAATTCCCCTGATTTTGAAAAATTTCCCTTTAAGGGAAATAGTTTTGAACTTTTCTTCTACGAAAATGTTTTCAATCTAAACTTCTTATTTATTTTCAATATAATATTGCAAATGTTTGTTTATATGTATGTATGTGTGTGTTTATTTGTATATAACCTCCTTTAAAATGTTAAAGCTGGGCAAAACATGCGCCAAAAATTTCAAAATTCTCAAACTTTAACTAGACTCACTAGAAAAGGTTTTGGAAAACTCAAAATTTATTTAAAACCAAAAATTACCTTATATTCTAATTGTAAATTTCCAAATCCTTAAAAAACAACAACAAATATTGCTTGTATTTATTAATAATTTGCATTTCTAAACAATAATCATTAAACCATAAAAAAACTATGATTTCATAATATAAAATGAACCAAAAAATTTTCAGATGTTTAAAGCGTTAGTAAGTAAAAAAAAACAAACTCTTCAACGCCTTAACCAAACAAAAAGAAACCTTTAACTTAACAACAAACAATTAAATTAGCAAATTCATATAAAAAGTTTAACAAAAGTTTGATTTTAAAATCAAATATTTGTTAAACAAGTTAAATGAATCCTTCTCTATAGCTCTCCATTTGTAAAATGTTTATTTTAAACAAAATTTTTTATAATTTTCTTTTAGTAAAAATAGATTTGTTTACTTTCTTTTCTTAACAACAAATTGGCTTTTTCTTTAATTATTTTAACTCTTATTTTTCTTTTCTTTTTATTTAATTTCACTATAAATTTAATTTTTTCTAAAAAAACTTCATTTCTCATTCATAAAATTTATGTGTGTATATCCTCCTCCCCCCATCTCTATACGATACGAAACAAATTTTAGCGAGCTTCCTATACGCCCTCCTACAATGGCCGAGACAGTGCCTGCTTCTTGGTGGAATCCTCCCTGCTGCGATAAGAGTCTTTTGGTGGGCACTTTTAAACATGGCTGTGAAATGTATCGTGTTATGCGTTCAGATCCTGCATTATGTTTTGCTGGACACGTTGGTTCGACGAACGATGATGTTACCGTAACTAATCTGCCGATGTAAGTCTTTAAAAAAATTATATTTCATTAATTCTTTATCATAAATCATTTAAATCATATTAGATCAAGAAGATTATTTTGTTATTTAGTTTGCTAAATTTATTAAAAAAACGATTTTTAAATTAAATGTTAAATGTGTTTTATAGAAAATTTGTATTTCACTACAACTTTTTCAAAAAATTTAGAAAAGTTTTAAACGATTTTGCAAACTTAAATAAAATAAGACTAGACTATAGACTAGACTATAGACTAGACTATAGACTAGACTATAGATAGACTATAAACTAGACTATAGACTAGACTATAGACTAGACTATAGACTAGACTATAGACTAGACTATAGACTAGACTATAGACTAGACTATAGACTAGACTATAGACTAGACTATAGACTAGACTATAGACTAGACTATAGACTAGACTATAGACTAGACTATAGACTAGACTATAGACTAGACTATAGACTAGACTATAGACTAGACTATAGACTAGACTATAGACTAGACTATAGACTAGACTATAGACTAGACTAGACTAGACTATAGACTAGACTATAGACTAGACTATAGACTAGACTATAGACTAGACTATAGACTAGACTATAGACTAGACTATAGACTAGACTATAGACTAGACTATAGACTAGACTATAGACTAGACTATAGACTAGACTATAGACTAGACTATAGACTAGACTATAGACTAGACTATAGACTAGACTATAGACTAGACTATAGACTAGACTATAGACTAGACTATAGACTAGACTATAGACTAGACTATAGACTAGACTATAGACTAGACTATAGACTAGACTATAGACTAGACTATAGACTAGACTATAGACTAGACTATAGACTAGACTATAGACTAGACTATAGACTAGACTATAGACTAGACTATAGACTAGACTATAGACTAGACTATAGACTAGACTATAGACTAGACTATAGACTAGACTATAGACTAGACTATAGACTAGACCCACCATAAGACTAGACTATAGACTAGACTATAGACTAGACTATAGACTAGACTATAGACTAGACTATAGACTAGACTATAGGCTAGACTATAGACTAGACTATAGACTAGACTATAGACTAGACTATAGGCTAGACTATAGACTAGACTATAGACTAGACTATAGACTAGACTATAGACTAGACTATAGACTAGACTATAGACTAGACTATAGACTAGACTATAGACTAGACTATAGACTAGACTATAGACTAGACTATACTAGACTATAGACTAGACTATAGACTAGACTATAGACTAGACTATAGACTAGACTATAGACTAGACTATAGACTAGACTATAGACTAGACTATAGACTAGACTATAGACTAGACTATAGACTAGACTATAGACTAGACTATAGACTAGACTATAGACTAGACTATAGACTAGACTATAGACTAGACTATAGACTAGACTATAGACTAGACTATAGACTAGACTATAGACTAGACTATAGACTAGACTATAGACTAGACTATAGACTAGACTATAGACTAGACTATAGACTAGACTATAGACTAGACTATAGACTAGACTATAGACTAGACTATAGACTAGACTATAGACTAGACTATAGACTAGACTATAGACTAGGCTAGACTATAGACTAGACTATAGACTAGACTATAGACTAGACTATAGACTAGGCTAGACTATAGACTAGGCTAGACTATAGACTAGACTAAAGACTAGGCTAGACTATAGACTAGACTATAGTACTTTTATACAATAGACTATAGACTCTTCGGGTAAAAATAAAAATTTAATCTCAAATTCATTTCCTTAAAAAAACATTTCATTTTGTCTTTAAACATTTTCTAAAAACTCTTGCTCGTTGATAAAAGCTTTTTTAAAAAACTTGTTATTTACAACACTAAAGAAAAAATCTTAATAAAATTTTTCTGTAATAAATGTTTGTTCAAACAAAAATAAGAAAAATCTAACTATTGTTAAGCATGTTTTTTCTTTAAATAAAATAAAGCCAAAAACAAAACAATCTCAATTCAAACTCTTAAAAAAACTAATAATCAAATTATTTATTACTTTTTTATTTTTTTTATTAAACAGCAACGAAGACGATGCAAATTCCAAACAAGATGCTGATGTCGAAGAAATCGATGATGATGGCACTGCCACCAAAGACTCTGATTCCACCAAATTGACGGCGGGCGATAAAGATAAAGATTCTTTAGATCCTCCCGAACGTCCCAGCTCTTCGGGTAAGAATAAAAAATTGGCGAAAAAGGCAACCGCTGACGAAACAGTTGCAGTCAATGCTAACGACAAGGCTGAGGAGAATAAAAAGGCCGTAGATGAAGCGACCAAGGAAACAAAAGAAAACAAATCAGAAGCCAACGACGATATGACAGAAGATGAAAAAATTAAAGACAAGGATAATGCTAAAGCTAAAGCTAAAGACAAAGAACTTGAAACTGAAAATGACAAAGATAAATCTTCTGCTGTAACAACTTCTGATGTTTCCGATAGCAAACTAGAGAAAATGGAAGAGGATAGTGAAACGGCGTCTGCTGTTGTTATTGGTGATAAATCTGAGGCCGATGCCACTACTACGGACAATAGTAATGATACAACAGCAGCCGCTGCTACCGATTCCAATTCTATGGATGCCACCGTTTCCGAGTCTGGCGCTACAACTACTGCCGGTGCTGATTCTCCTCTAGCCAGCACATCGACTGAAACTGTTAACGTCGAGGAAGCTACTTCAAATTCGGCCTCTAATACGGCCACAAATACATGTACTACCACCACCATCACCTCAACTACCACTACTACCAATTTAACTACTACCACTACATCCACCACTACATCTTCTACTACTACCACCACCACCAATTCAGCTACCACCAATTCATCTTCAAATGAACAAACGCAAAATGATACTGTTAATACCACAACCTCATGTTTAGGCCTGGACGAAGAAGAAAGTGGTGCTGGTTCATATCCACCCACACAAGCGCCCATTGATGATAATTCCGCCACACTGTGGCCTTCCATGCAAGATTTAAATACACGTCTACGACGTGTCATCACAGCCTATCAAAGAAACTACAAAAAAGAAGAATTGAAACAACAACAAAAGGCCAAGGTAAGTTCGTTTTTAATTATATTTTTTTTTTTCATAGTTTCATCATTATTTGCAAAGAATTCCATAATGCGAATTTTTTAAATTAAAAAATACTTCCTTTGAAAAATTTAAACAATTTTGCACATTTTTTGTAAATTACTGGTAATTAAAAATTTTGAAAATTTTATTGGTAGTTGTAAGTAGTTTTTGTCTAAATTTTGTTTATTAATTATTTAACTTGTTTTGGGTATTTTGGCTGTAAACAATAATAATTATTGGTTTTAGAAAGTATTTAAAAAAACATAAAATGTGCAAACTTAACCTTAAAGTATTTTAACAATTTTTATACATTTCATAACTTGGCTTTTACCATTATTTTTAATGAAAGTGTAAAGAAAATTATACTTTCATGTAAAACTGTAAAGAAAATATATTGTTAATTGTTTTCCTTGGAAATATTTTGTAGTAAAGTAGTACAAAGTAGTAAAATTTATTTAAATTAAAAATTGTGTAATATGTATTTATAATACTGATAAATTTGTTTAAATTCTAAGTAAACTGCCGAATGCCTCCCCCCCTTTTAACAGTATTTAAGTCTAAAAAGACAAAATATTGTTGTAGTTATGTTTAAATACTAAAATTTATTAAAGATTTTTTTTAAAATATTTACGATCTAGTGTGGATAGTAGGGACTGTATGTGTGAAAGTTTTTGGGTTACGTTGAAAGTTGAAACTATGTTTGCTGGAGGTTCCTTAGAATTTTCTGCTAACATCCAATATATTTGAATCTAATTTCGATGAAGCCTGGTCATGACAAAGAAAGTGTTGCAGAGTTTAGGCGGACGTGGTTGCTATAAAGACATTGGGACAATCGTAGTCTTAACCAATCCGCAACATTTGTTAGGCCGTGTAGGCATATGTTACCCATCACAACAAAGCAAATATAACCTGGGACTTTTTGCGGCGGAGAAAGTATTCTCCTATTTCTTCATCACTTTATATATGAATCCACAAAACAATTTGAGTCATGCAATAAATGTTTCTTAACACTGCAAAATCTAAGATTAACTAGAGATAGATAGTAATAGAGGAAGTGCTCAACTATTTCATACTTTCCTTCTTCATGAATTCGTGGTATAATTTTCGAAAGGAGTCGCAAATAGAAAAGAATTTGGTAGAATTAAGTCCCGACCCAAATATTTCGTTTGTGTGGAAGTTATTTGCGAACATAAAGACAATTATTCTTTGAACAATGTTAGACGCAAAATATTGTTCAGTTTCCGAAAGAAACGTTGTTCGATCTGTGGACTTTGTCAACAGATCCAGTCTCTCTGTTGCTGTCAAAGGTTATCTTGAATCAAAAGTTTGCGAGATTAATGCAGCACGAGAGTCAAATAGTAAAATTTTTTAAAGTTTTCCTTTCGGCAAATGAAAGCGGCACGACAATAGATCGATTGAACTAAGATCAAAGTTTTCCTTTGTGTTGATTATGCGATATCTTTGTTAGTGCTTCTAGAATCCAAATTTTGACAGATGAAAGCAACATGACAATTAATCGATTGAACTTTTTGTCTAAGATCGATGTTTTCTGTTTCTCTTTATACATGAATCCACAAAACAATTTGAGTCATGCAATAAATGTTTCTTAACACTGCAAAATCTAAGATTAACTAGAGATAGATAGTAATAGAAGAAGTGCTCAACTATTTCATACTTTCCTTCTTCATGAATTCGTGGTATAATTTTCGAAAGGAGTCGCAAATAGAAAAGAAAGTTTTCCTTTCGGCAAATAATTCAGGAATACAATACATTGAAAGCGGCACGACAATAGATCGATTGAACTAAGATCAAAGTTTTCCTTTCGCAAATGATTCGTTCTCTGTGTTGATTATGCGATATCTTTGTTAGTGCTTCTAGAATCCAAATCGATTGAACTTTTTGTCTAAGATCGATGTTTTCTGTTCTGGAGAATCATTCCGGAATACGAACAGCCAAGAAGGTAATTCTTCGAATAATTTAAGTCTCAAAAGGTTTTTCCGTTTCCGAATGATTTGTTAGATCAATCGCAGAGAATTCCGTCTAAAGTTAGGTTTCTTTGTATTCAAAATGAAAGCGACGCTTTAATCAATTGCCTAAACTTTTTATCTAAAATCGAGCTTTACCTTTTCGACAATTGATTGGAGAATACAATAGCAGGATCAGTTTTTAATGTCCTATTAACCTGTTAAATTATCGGCAATATGTCACTCAATTTCGTACATTGAATGACGTATAAACTCTCAGTATATGTTCGAATATTAAATATTCACCTCTAACGCAAATCAATACTTCACGTGAAATATGTTAGCATTCGATTTTTGATGTGAAAAATGTTTCCTGTTGTGAAATTTTTTAATGGAATTTTGTAAACAATGAACAGCTGTTGTATACAAAATCAACTATTGTGAATGAATTGTTCACAGCAAGATAAACTATAAAATAACAAAATTGGCATTTATTGAGATCCAAATTAAGGCCTTTTGATGAATTTATTTACATTACAAAATTATACCTAATTTTTATTAAAAATTTTACTACTTTACTACTACTGCAGCTACTATTATTACCAAGTAAAATGATAACAATGTTTTTACTTTACAAAGCAAAAACTCACACACAAAATTTATTTTATAAAAACCCCCTCCCCCATACTCCACAATTTGCTCAAATTCCTTACCCCAAAATCATCATATGCATAATATTGCTAAATCTCATGTCAAACGGAACCATAACTCTAAAAAACGCAAAAAAATATAAATCTTAAACAAAAACAATCCCTCCTCCTACTTCCCTACTTTTAATGACAGCTACAAGCTTTGGTCTCATCGACACCACCGCTGTCGGTGCCAACTACCCCAACATTGCAATCAATGCAAATGCAGATGCAAAATACTACAGGAATTGCTACAACTACTAATACATCGAATCAAGATCCTGGTAGTCGTAGTTTACAATCATTGATACAAAATCAAAATAGTGCACTATCAACGGGACCAAGTACTTCGGCGGCTGCTGCAGCTGCTGCACAAAATGCTGCCCAAAATGCTTCTATACAGCAACAATTACAGCAACAGCAGCAGCAACAACAACAGCAGCAGCAACATCAACAACAGCAGCAGCAACTGCAACAACAACAGCAACAACTACAACACCAGCAGCAGCAACAACAACAGCAGCAGCAACAACAACAGCAGCAACAGCAACAACAAGCTAGTGCTGCTGTAGCTGCTCTTACCTCTACACCCATGCCAACAGCGGCCGACATTAGTTTAATGCTGAACATTTTGAATACGACCGACGTTAGTCAATTGGCTAATTTGGATATCAATAAACTGGCCATGTATTTGGTTAGTATGAATAATGTAAATGTTCGTTCCAAACAATACTATATTTTTTTTACTTCTTCTTTTGTTCTTCATCATTTAAAGTTTTTTTTTTTCACTTAATTCACTCATCATCCTCATTATTAGCTGTAAGATTAAACCAATCAACCAATTTTCATGAAATATTTTCTCACATACAACATATTTTTACACAATCATACATATTTACCACTTGATTTTTTTTCTACCGATTTCATTAATATTTGTTATTTAAAAGAAAGCATGATTCTTTACAGATTTTTTGTCTTGTTTTTAAAAATTAATAATAATTTAAGTTGTTTTTTATATATTTTATAAAACTTTGGAATCCTTTAAAGATAAAGATAACGTCGTATAATCGTAATTTGCTTTTGCAACAAATTTATAGTTTTTTGGAATTATAACAAGCGGGGAAACTTTTAAAAGTTGTAACCATTATAGCAAAAGAATGAGTCCAAATTGTTAAAGACAAGACAATAGATTAGTCTATAGACTAGACAATAGCATAGTCTATAGACTAGACAATAGCATAGTCCATATACTAGACAATAGCATAGTCTATAGACTAGACAATAGCATAGTCTATAGACTAGACTATATATTAGCCTATAGACTAGACTATAGATTTGTCTATAAACTAGACTATATATTAGTCTATAGACTAGACTATAAATTAGTCTATAGACTAGACTATAGATTAGACTATAAACTAGACTATGGACTAGACTATAGACTAGACTATAGATTGTTCTATAGACTGGACTATAGATTAGTCTATAGACTAGACTATAGATTAGTCTATAGGTTAGACTATAGCATAGTCTATAGATTAGACTATAGCTTAGTCTATAGCCTAGAATATAGATTAGTCTATAGCCTAGACTATAGCTTAGTCTATAGCCTAGACTATAGCTTAGTCTATAGCCTTGACTATAGATTAGTCTATAGACTAGACTATAAATTAGTCTGTAGACTATAATATAGATTAGTCTATAGACTAGACTTTAAATTAGTCTATAGCCTAGACTATTGATTAGTCTATAGACTAGACTATAGCTTAGTCTATAGCCTAGACTATAGATTAGTCTATAGCCTAGGCTATAGCTTAGTCTATATCCTAGACTATAGCTTAGTCTATAGACTAGACTATAGATTAGTATATAGACTAGACTATAGATTAGTTTATAGACTAGACTATTGATTAGTCTATAGCCTAGACTATTGATTAGTCTATAGACTAGACTATAAATTAGTTTATAGACTATACTATAGATTAGTCTATAGACTAGACTTTAAATTAGTCTATAGCCTAGACTATTGATTAGTCTATAGACTAGACTATAGCTTAGTCTATAGCCTAGACTATAGATTAGTCTATAGCCTAGGCTATAGCTTAGTCTATAACCTAGACTTTAGCTTAGTCTATAGCCTAGACTATAGCTTAGTCTATAGCCTAGACTATAGCTTAGTCTATAGCCTAGACTATAGCTTAGTCTATAGCCTAGACTATAGCTTAGTCTATAGCCTAGACTATAGCTTAGTCTATAGCCTAGACTATAGCTTAGTCTATAGCCTAGACTATAGCTTAGTCTATAGCCTAGACTATAGCTTAGTCTATAGCCTAGACTATAGCTTAGTCTATAGCCTAGACTATAGCTTAGTCTATAGCCTAGACTATAGCTTAGTCTATAGCCTTGACTATAGATTAGTCTATAGACTAGACTATAAATTAGTCTATAGACTATACTATAGATTAGTCTATAGACTAGACTTTAAATTAGTCTATAGCCTAGACTATTGATTAGTCTATAGACTAGACTATAGCTTAGTCTATAGCCTAGACTATAGATTAGTCTATAGCCTAGGCTATAGCTTAGTCTATAACCTAGACTGTAGCTTAGTCTATAGCCTAGACTATAGCTTAGTCTATAGCCTAGACTATAGCTTAGTCTATAGCCTAGACTATAGCTTAGTCTTTAGCCTTGACTATAGATTAGTCTATAGACTAGAATATAAATTAGTCTATAGACTATACTATAGATTAGTCTATAGACTAGACTTTAAATTAGTCTATAGCCTAGACTATTGATTAGTCTATAGACTAGACTATAGCTTAGTCTATAGCCTAGACTATAGATTAGTCTATAGCCTAGACTATAGATTAGTCTATAGACTAGACTATAGATTAGTTTATAGACTAGAAAAAAGACTAGTCTATTAAACAGTCCAAAGACTAATACACGAACTAACTAGTTTTGTATCAAATAGCTCTTTGATGTATGTACTTATAAAGATCAAATTGTAGCAAAAAAAAAAAAGTACAATTTGCCAACCCTGTTCCATACACTAGCACTCTTATTTTCCCCCTTTTAAAAATTCTCCTGCTCTTATTAACTCTTGAGTATTTTGTAACACAACTCTCACACTAAAAGACAATGTCAAAATATTGGAAAAAATCCGCTAAAAACTATAAAACCAAAAACCCAAATCTAATAGGGAAAAAAACTTTAAATAAAATTTAAGGGGGATAGAAGGTGGCAGCAAATGAATAAAACACACTAAAACGCCTGCTCATTTACAATGACAGTTAAAAGATTTTCAAAAATGAATAAAGGAAAGAAATACAAAAATAAAATAAAAGCAACAAATCCTCAACAAAAACAGCAGCTATAATTTATGGGTATTTATTCATTCATTTCAACCCCCAAAATATTATACCAAGAAAAAATTTTAGATACGATTTTTCGCTGTTTTTTTTTTGTGTGCAAAATATGTAACTTAAACTTCAAATTGTACATATTCCTTGTATGTATAATACTGTAATAATAATAAAATAAAAGTAAAAACAAAAAATCTATTGAGTAAAATAGGAACAACAAAAAGAAGCCGTGAAAAAAAAACATTTGATTTCAACATAAATACCCCTATTTTTTCTTATTGTAATTTAAACTCTTATTGTCACTAACCATCAAAAGTGTGCTCTCTCTTGCTTCCTTGTTTACATATTTTTTTTTTTTTTTGGAAAATTTACTTCTTTTTTTACAAGAAATATCACACCTTTTTCATAAATTCCAAAAATTTTAAACCTGTTTAAACAACATTAACCAAACAAATTGTTTTTAACTTTGAAATTCAGTTAGAATCTTTTTTTACTCGCTCTCTTTTTCTCTCCTCTTCACTCCCTTCAAAATCTTTTGCAAATTGTTGACACTTTTTTCTAGTATTTAATGTTAACCTTCTGCCTCCTTTGAGGGTAGTAGTAGGATTCTTAGTTTAGGTTATTAATGAGTGATTTGTGTTTAAATAATAATGCGTTTTTCGCATAGAGGGGGTGGGCGTTGTTTAGAGTTGGCTGGCGGTGGTGGTTTTATAACATTTATTTATTTGTATGTTTTTCTTTTCAATTCACTGATTTTTTCAGATTATAAATACAAATATTGTTATAATGCAGTTT
Organism: Lucilia sericata; assembly: GCF_015586225.1. Lineage (NCBI taxonomy): Eukaryota > Metazoa > Arthropoda > Insecta > Diptera > Calliphoridae > Lucilia > Lucilia sericata. Next base: position 93,019 of record NW_023994536.1, on the reverse strand, counting down.
CTTGTTTTCGTTTTCAATATTCTTTGTTATTTGTTCGACATTTGTATAGTATATGTATGTATGTGTGTTAGGAAGTTGACAATTATGTTTGGCCAATTTTTCGATTTATAAATAGATTTCATCATGTGATGAGAAACTGTACTTTTTGGATTAGTTGTTTGGGAAAAAAAATATTTCTAAACACTTTTTTTAAAAAAGGGGTTAATATGCAGTTTAAAGTCTTTTTATTGTTTGTTGATGAAGCAGAGCTGAAAGGCGAATGAAGCAGAGCTGAAAGGCGAATGGGTTATTAATTCGAAAATGTCATTTGAGGTCTCGTCTGCGTGATAAAGATCTCGTTTTCGTAATGGATAATGATTTCTGTTCTAATTTTCATTTTATTAATTTGGTAACTATTTTAAAGTGTTTCATGTGGGACATATTTGTCACATATTTAATGACATTGGATGATCTTAATCCTAAATTAATATTACAAATATCGTAATAAAGGCATCATCTCAACTATCCACAGCTTAGGAACTAATAATTTTACACGACACAAATTTAGTTTGAAAAGAAGTAGAAAACGAAGGTTTTCAAGGTAATAGAGTACCATTACTTTATATTTGCTAAGCAAAATGATATGCCAGGATACCAAGCAGTTGAAGCCTTCTCCCAGTAATGAACTTCTTATGTTCTGTTGGATCCTGTTTGAAAGACTTTCGTTACGAATTCGTAGTTGGAAGTTTCAAATTCATCATCTAAAGCAATATTGATTTCGGCATAACTGAGGTGGTAATGGGACATTTAGGTTATAATGATTTTTTTTTTTTGAAATATCGACTGAACTTGGAATGAATCAAATAATTTTTTCATGAAAATGATTTCAAACATACATATGTAATCTTTAGCAGTTCTTGACGTAACGCATTCTGGATGTCCAATTTAGAACACGAACAATTTTAGCCTCTAAGGCATCAAGTTTTGCTGGTTTATCAGCATAAACAAGTGACTTCATAGGACCCACAGAATATGTGTCAAATCATACGATCTTGGAAGCCGATTTACATGTTCTTGATGTAACGTTTACTGAGCGTCCAATTTTGGGACAATTTTTCGAGCATTGCAAGTCGTATGTCACGAAATACACGGACAATTTTGACTTCCAAGGCTGGTACATCAGGAGAAACAAGTCACTTCATAGAATTGGTGTCAAATCACACGATCTAGGAAGCAGATTGACATTTCTCCTAGTAGTAAGTAATGTTATCACGAAATTTTATCACCACATATCGTCCGGATCAATGTCATCCATATTTTCAACAAAAAAGTATTGATCATGGTACAACAATGATCTCATTTGACCATAATAGCTTCGGCTTAATTTTTAAAGGAAATAAGATCTGCACCAAATGGAGCACTTTTATTATACCCTCCACCACCATCAGTGGTGATAGAGGGTATATATAAGTTTGTCGTTCCGTGTGTAACACCAAGAAATATTCATCTAAGACCCAACAAAGTATATATATTCTGGGTCCTTATGAAATTCTGAGTCGATTTAGCTATGTCCGTCTGTCTATCTGTGTAAAACACGCTCACGTTAAAACTAAGTAAAGGAAATCAACCAAATTCACCCAAAATATTTATTGTTATCCTAAGCAGTTTGGTATTGAAAATCAGCAAAATCGGTTCACAATGTAAAATGTTATGAGTAAAAATTTCAGACTACCTCGAAAAAAATTACGTTTTTTTCCTAATTCTTTTGAAGTTTTCTCAGAAACTAACAAAGATATTGCGATGAATTTTGTCACACTTTATTTTTTTAGGGCAGTGATAAATTATGTTCAAAATCTTTATAATCGATCCAATACTTCGCATAGCCCCCATACAAAGGTATATATTCCCGGAAATTAGTTTATCGTTAATAACACAATTAGATATATCGGTATCAACACCAAATTTTGCACATACAAATATAATATGAACAGAAATCATACTACCAACGTAGATCTCAGTCGGTCCACAATTGGTCATAGCTCCCATATAAGGTCCACTTCCGAAAATCACCTAAACGCACATATTTCATTGATGAATAAAGCTATTGTGATAAAATTCGGGCTGGATATGTTTTGTGTACATACAAATCATTCTACCAAATTTTTTGCGGATCGGTCCATTATTGGTCATAGCTCCCATATAAGGTCCACTTTCGAAAATCACTTAAACGCATATATTTCATTGAATTCTAAAGCTATCGGGATAAAATTCGACTTGAATATGTTTTGTGTACGTACAAATCATTTTACAAAATTTTTTACGGATCGGTCCATTATTGGTCATAACTCCCATATAAGGCTCACTTACGAAAATCACTTAAAAGCTCATATTTCATTATCAAATAAAGCCATCTTGATAAAATTCGACACAAACTTGTTTTGCCCAAATATAATTCACTCTGCGAAATTTTTCCCGAATAGGCCCATAATTGGTTATAGTTCCCATATAAAGTTATCTTGAGAAAATTCGACACTTATATATTTTGTCTTTACATAAATCACTCTACGAAATTTTTCCCGATAGGCCCTTAAATGCTCATAGCTCCTATATAAAGTCCACTTCCTAAAATCACCTACACGCACCTATTGGAGTAAAATTATACTTGATCTTTTTTTGACATATTTGGTATGTATGTATATAAATCATTATACGGAATTTTTTCCGGACTGGCCCATAAGTTGTCTTAGCTTCCATATAAGGTTAACTGTTGAAAATCACTTAATACCACTTAATTCGTTATTAAATTATTATATCCGGATAAAATTCGACATAAGTATGTTCTGTGTATAGATAAATCATTCTAAATTTTTCTGGACCTAATCAAAATTAGTTCGACAAAAATTTTGGCGACTTATCTAAAAATTAGATAGTTAGATGGGTTTCAATAAAAAGTAGCTTGCTGGTGGAGGGTATTTAAGATTCGGCATAGCCGAATATAGCACTCTAACTTGTTTTTGTTTATTATTACATACATATTTGCAATAATAGATCGGGTTAGTCAATGCCCGATTTTACTAAATTACCCAGCAGTTCGGCATTTTCGCTAACGTCTAACCACCCGGTTAGCTCTAATTCGTCTTTCGTCACGGATGTACTTTTTGTAAACGAGGGTGAATGAAGATAATTCCCTTTAGTGTCCCCTTTGTAAGCGAGAGAGGGAACACTTCAAAAACAAACATAAGCTTTTTGTCTGTCTCTTTGTAATCTATGGGGTGACGAATAATTTCCTCGTAGGACAAGCACATGTTAAAATAGCTAGTCACACGTACTGTCGGTGGCTAAGGGTTACCTTAAGTGGTATGTTAAAATAGGTAGTTCAGGACTGTCCGACCGAACTGTAAATTTAGATATTTTGATTTGCCAGATCATAAACGTCAAAAAGTGATCGGAATATGACAGTCAGCAAAAGTCAACGTAATTTGATCAGAATCAGAGTGATATATTTCTTATGAAATGATTATGAAAACTTTTGTATGATTATGAGATAAACGATCCTATGACATCTTAACCAACTCATTGGTTCACTTTAAGTTCATTTCATTTTTAAATATTTGAGAAGCTTGCCAAGTAGATAGCTTCAAGGTGGAGGTTATTAATGAAACTCTAAACAATTTTATTGGCTTTCTAAAATGTTAAATAATTCGAAAGATCGTTCATTATCACTTCTCTAGCATGGAATTATGTTTTGGACATAACTTACTTACTTTGATCGCGACGATATGGAATATATGAATATATATAAATTTTGAATAAAAGCTATTTTAAAGTTACGATATTACGGTGTTTTTTATTTTATCCTTATCTCTCCCTCTCTCTCTCTCGGTTAATCATTCTCCGTTTTAATTTAAGATTTCCAATATTTTAAAATAAATCTAAACATTCTAACCAAAGTATAACATTCTAACACTCTCCTAAATCAACAACAAACAATTATAACACTTTAAAACAATAATTACACATGCCCAGGTAGCCAAAATCATTACGAAAAGAAAAATTCTTTATAAGTAATTTTTACACGTCACATTTAACTCCAGCAAATACACAACAGACTGTATTTGTTTTAACATCAAAAGAAAAAAAGAAAAAATATTGGACAAATTAAAAATGACAGCATATTGATGGAATACCAAATAAAATGAAAACTGAATAAGAAAAAAAAAAAAAAAAAAAAAAAAACAAATCAAATGTCAGACAGGTAGACAAAAAAGGACAAAGAATTTTTCATAGTTAAAACTACTACAATAAATATTAAGAGTAACTAACCAACACATTTTCCCAGCATAAATTATTTCTATTTTTTTTTAATTTTGCTTTATTACTTTATGCAATACAAATATGTTTGAGACATTTAATGCGCATTAGATGGTAATTTTTAACCCTAGAAAAACCACAACTAACAATTCATTTGAAATGTCATTAAGAATTTCCCTTTAAAAGTGTTTTGAAAAAAAAACTATTTTTAGATGATTTGAGGTCGATTTTGAAATAAAATACAAGGTCATTGATTGATTGACAAAGAGTCCTTTTGATTTGAAAAGTTCATAAATCAAGATTTGCCTAAAACGTATAACAAAATCTTAGACACCATGCTGTCCGTCCAACAATGATCGTTTTTTAGATATAGCTGGTTTATTCCAAAGTCTATTGTTCCAGAATTATCACAAACATGACAAGTTTTACTCTCATATAAGTTCTCATTTTGTTTCTAAAAAGAGACTCTTAATTAGTTTTCAACATTTTACAATCATATACTCAAATATAACCTCGAAATTATGTTACCAAAAAAAGTACCCACAAAATGCTCAATGTCTGCTTAAAAAAATCTATAACTAAACAAAAATTAATAATGCACAAAATAAGAGTAAAAACATTACCATTCTCATCATAAATGTAATTACAACAGAATACTGAAAAAAATATTAGTAATTTCCTTCATTTTTTTTGTAACTGATGTACATTCGAACACTGTGGCAAGCTTTCATACACATTTCCATAAAATATGCGGATGGCGATGATGAGACAGACGTTGGGGCGAGTAATGATGGCATCGACTAACTAACAAATCAGCATATAATTCAAAGATTCCATATACATACGAAAAACTGGAAACAAACAACAAAAGAAACAAATTCAATTCATCTAACTTTATAACAGGAATGCAAAATTGAAAGAGCTTTAGTAAAAAAGTACTTTTTTGAAACTACTTTTTTCGTTTCCTTATAATTATGTACATTTCATGATCTTTTATTTCGATATTTTAATTAGGAATTGGATTTAATATCAGAAGAGGGCCATCTGGTTTTCTCCGCGAATAGAGAAACTTTTCTTCGAGGAAAGATTTCTAGAAGAGAGGGACTTTCCATCGAGGAAAAATGTCTAGAATAGATCGACTTTCCACCGAGAAATGTTGTCTAGAATAGAGGGTCTTTCCTCCGAGGGAATTTGACTTGAAAAGAGAAAACTTCTAGAACAGAGAAACTTTAGTCCGAAAGAAGTTGTTAAATTATAGCAAGAAAATTTGTCTGGAAGAGAGCAACTTTCTTCAAGAAAGTTGAACTATCCAAGAATAGAACAATTATCCTCTGAAGAAAGCTGTCGGTAATAGATCATCTTTCCTCCGAGCAAAGTTGTCTAGAATATAACTTTCCTTCGAATAAAGTTGTCTAGAATAGATCAACTTTCCACCGGTGAAAGTTGTATAGAATGGATCAACTTTCCTCCGAGGAATGTTGTCTAGAATAGATTAACTTTCCTCCAAAGAAAGTTGTCTAGAATAGATCATCTCTCCTCTGAGGAAAGTTATCAGGAATAGATCAACATTTCTCCTAGGAAAGTTGTCTAGAATATATTAACTTTTCTCCGAGGAAAGTTGTTTCGAATAGATTAACTTTCCTCCGGGGAAAGTGGTCTAGAATAGAACAACTTTCCTCCGAAGAAAGTGGTCTAGAATAGATCAACTTTCCTCCGAGGAAAGTTGTCTAGAATAGATCAAATTTCCTCCGAGGAAAGTTGTCTAGAATAGATCAACTTTCCTTGGAGAATAGATCAACTTTTCTCCAAGGAACGTTGTCCAGAATTGGTCAACTCGCCTAGAAATGTTGTTTGAAAGTTGTCTAGAGTAATACTACCTTCATTTTGCAATAGTGTATCAAAAAGGCTCACAAAAAAGTACCAAATTTGACTAATTTTTATCAACCCTGCCATTATAATTATTTGACACATGTGTGTACACTTGAATATATTGAAGCCCTGCTCATTCTATGCTACTCTACGGTACGGTGGTTATAAAATATTATTGTAAAAATGGATAAGAGAAAAATTCACGTACATATTTTATTGATACATACACACGCACACAAAGGCTTACGAAAAAAATTTCAACCAAAAAAATGTTTTACCTTTTTCTGTTATTTGGTCTAAAGTCATACATTCGTATGTGTGTACAAATATTGCATTGATTGTGGATATGCCTGCCTAGGCTGGCTGATGTACATACATATACTTAAATGGTTGGATGTGCGGATGGCAGGCGACAAACAAGCGTTTATACATAATCATACAGATGTTTAAACCTAAATTTGTTTTAAGACAAAAGCATAACGTGTGAGAGAGAGAGAGAGAGAGAAAAATACAAAAAAAGAAAAGAAAGCATGAGCTGAGATGACGTTTTATTTTATTTTCCCCCCTTCTTTGACATTTGTTTTTAGTATAAGAAAACATACCTATCTACTCTCTTGAACTGTGTATTAAGAATTTAAAGACTTACATACGTCCTTATATGTATTGAACAAAACAACAACTACAACGAAAAGAAGAACAATAAGTTTAAGAATTATAATACGACTAATAATCTAAAGAAGAATATCAACAAACAAACGTCAAGTGTAGTAGTTTGACCCTGGATATAATAAAGAAGAAAAAAATTAAAGCTCATACTAGTACTTGTACATATCAACACTTGTTTGCCTCGCTAGGTGGCTGGCAGGGTAATAGCAGAGACAACAGGCAGTCATATAGTTATGCTTAAATGTAAGGGAGGTATACCTTAACGCACTTTTTTAGATTTCAGCCTCGAATTTCATTAGGTTTTGACCTAAAGTTATAGATGCCGCAGCTCGTCAGCAATAGCCTAATGTCTCAAGAATATTAGGGCAAAGGATGGTTCTTATTATGACCATTTCCTCAGACGTCACTTAGTGTAGACTTGTGCAGCCACAGCTCCAATATCTGCTGATATGTTTCAGTCATTAAGATGTCAAACCAATGTCGATATCAAGTAAATTTCCCTAAAGGAGAAATTCAAGTTTTGCTTTTATAAATGAGAACAACTCTCTCTAGAATAGAGCAATTTTCCTTCGAGGAAATTTGTCTAGAAGAGAGTTACTTTCTTTCGAGAAAATTTGTCTGGAATAGAGCAACTTTTCTCTGAGAAAACTTGTCTAGAAAAGAGCAACTTTCTAGCGTGGAATGTTGTCTAGAATAGGGCAACTTTTCACCAAGGAAAGTTGTCTAGAAAAGTTCATCCTTCTTCCAAAGAAAGTTGTCTAAATAAGAGCAACTTCTTCCTGTGGAAAGTTGTCTACAATAGAGCAATTTTATCTAGAATATTGCAGCTTTCTTCCCAAAAATGTTGATTAGAATAAAGCATATTTCCTACTTAGAAATTTCCTCAATTTCCCTAAAAGTTCCTCGATCTCAAGTCAGCGTCAATATCAAATCAATTTCCCGGATATAATTTTGGGCTCTCGCTGGGGCTCTATCTAATGAAAATCCTATTGGAGGCACCGATTTGTGTTAGTCAATATAAATCGAAAAATATTTTTTGATTCTTAGTTTTATTTATTTATATTACAGCGGTTACCTTCCCTCCTCCATCACATAGGTTTAGCCATGCGGTAGTGAAAAATGTCCAAACTTGACTTCAAACGGCATGTTGAAAAAAAGGGTGGATGTTACAAAAAGAATACCCAACGATATATTAAAACCGTAAAGTAAAAGAATACGAATAGATTACAATACGACGAGAACACAAACCTAATTTCGCATTTGTATATAAGCGGCGCGATAAAACCAAGAAGAAATTCTTTTGAAACCTAAACAAAATGAGCACTTTTTAATAATAAAGAAAATAATAAATCGACTTTAGAGCCAAAGCAGCAGCAGCAGCAACATATACATTTTACTTTTATGGGAATTACTCACTTGACTGGGATAATTTCGAAAATGTTGGTTTGTTTGTTGTAGGCTTTGTAGGCAAACGTAGAGTGGCCAGAAGGTGGGAAAGATATGACGAATAAGAAGGGAATTGTGTCTAGAATTTATGACAGCAAAAAGATATTTTGTAATAGAACAGTTCAACCACAATCACCCCTATCGCCAATATAAGTGAGATTTTTGTTTCCTTGAAATTTTCATTCCCTTCGAAGGGAAAATTGCTATCGTGAACTTGTTGTGAACAATTTATTAACAATAGTTGACAGGGGAATTTTTTCACGAAAAAAGTTAGTGAACGAAAAAAGTGAAAAGGGAACATATTTCACGTGAAATGATGATTGGCGATAGGGGTGAATTTGTGACTCTGGGCTAATATATTTGTTCATTACAAATTCTTAGAATCTATTTGGCATTTTGATGATTTTTTAAATTGACACGTTATAAAAGTGAGGAAAACAGGTATTTCCTTAAAAAACTATCTGGTAACTTTAAAAATTCATAACCTCACAACAACATGGGAGGTTTGCTAGAGTTCTTGGGTCGTCTATTTGACTAAATGGTTGAACAACGACAGCAGTAATAGTAAAAGCACCATCAGTTTGTTGTAAAAAGTTTAATATAGAGAAGCTATAAAATACTAGCTTCATATGTATAAACCATATGCATAAATATGGATTTTGGGAGTCTTGATTATGGCTAAATTCTTACATATTTGTAAGTGTATTTGAATAATGTATGGTTGAATCAAGTCTGGTAATAAAATGTAGATGTAGCTAAAAACTAAAATCACTACAGTGGTGGTCATGTAATTAGCACTATTTATGGAATGTTTTTTCTTAATATGAATCTTACTTACTGGTTTCATCCTTTTTTTTTGATACACTTTCTACAAAGGCTGCAGTTTTAGTTAAAGAAATCGAGTGTCTTCGCGCTGTTATAATGTCTCAAATAAGGACAAGGTTTTATCAAACTTTATGACACAATATCTCTTATCTCTAATTCTTAATGTGTGCATTCGGAATCAGTTCAGGTCTTCAATCCTTTAGAAAAGTATACTTTGGTATCTGATGAAAAAAACTGTTAGCGTCACATCAACCTTTACCTAGATATTTTAATCTTTCAATAACTTTCTTTAATTAAAAATAAATTATCATAAACACAACAACAACAGTGGAACAAAATCAAAGCAAAAAACTTAAAATAAACACATGAACATACTAGCAACCACCATTTTCTTTCTTCTTTTAACTACATATTACAAATTGACAATTTTCTCTTACTCTCTTATATTAATTAAACATATTTTTTTTATTCATTTACATACATTATTACTGCCACCCCTCTTCTAACTATCACACGTTTTAGACACACGCTCTCACACTCTCTCTCTCACTTTAAATTTGTTTATTTTCTCCCATCTGTAAGAATTTTATAGTTTCTTACATTTTATATAAATTATAAAACTATTATAATTATTTATATTGCTTAAACAAATCCTAAAGTTGTCGCCATTTGTACTATAATCAACTCTCACATACACACTAGCACACTTCGGCACACATACACATTTATATACATATGTATGTTGAGTAAACAGTGTGTGTTTTTTTTTTATTTATTTACACTTGTCAAATCAAGCCGTAAGGGAAAAAAATGATTTTTTTGATAATATATAATATAAAAAACATTTTTAATTAAAAAATAGTTTAATTTTAATAATCATAAAACCTCAGCTTTATTTTTTTTTTGCAAAAATCAAGATTACATTTTCAACTAGTGTCAATCATGAAATCCCACCAAAAGCGTTTGGGGGAAGAGAAATGTGATTATATACTTCCTTAACAATTTCCTTAATTTTAAATGGGTTTTTTATAGATTTTTTATATGTCTTTTTATATACAGTACAACTCAGCTAATTAGTTCCATCAACACTTTTTTCTTTTACTATAAACTAAGCAATTGATCTCCTTAGAAAAATAAAGAGAGAAGAAAAAATCCGTTAATACCTTTAGAAGATTATTCAGTATAAGTAGTCTTAATTCAAAACCTTTCTTTGTACAACATTTATTCATTAAATTAGGAGAGAGTACCAAACTAAACCATTAAATACGAATTGTTATTAGTTTCACAATGTTAGAGAGCAACAAAGCAATGATATTCATATTTTGTTCTCTTTATTCAGACATTGTGCTATAAAATATCCTTTTGCTGACACGAATACTGTCAAACCAATAGCAATAATAACCCAGCAGTTCGCTGGCACATTCCTAAACTAGCTACTTAAACTAACTTATTGTTAACCCTAGCCATACTGCTACCCAGATGATTAGCTACTTTAACATGTGCTTATCCTGGGAGTAAGTAAATCGTCACTACATTCAAGAATAGATGGTAATGAACCTTTTCACTTCAATTTTAGGTACTGTAAAGTATCGATTGTCTCCGCTCCCGATTACAAAAGGTACACTAAAGTGACGACTGTCTTTCAATCTCATTTACAGAGTACATTCGTGACGAAAAACGAATTACAGGTGGTTAGACATTAGTGGAAACGACTGTCATTTTCAAATGCATTAAATCTTTGTCGAACTTCTGGGGGTATGATGGGAAAACTCAACTAAATGAGACACATAACAACAACAACAACTACATTAAAAACCCAACATTCAGAAAATTCGGGAAAGATGTCATTCCTTTTGTAATGCATCTACATTTTTGTCTTATACCCCTTTTCGGGACTGTATTTCGGGACTGACCTACCACTAATAGCTATCCGACTACCTAAGTGAGCTTCTCCTAAAGAAAAGTCAATCGCCACTTTATAAATTACATAGAGACAGTCAGAAAGTTAGCCCAAAGGAGTTAATACATGGCAATGCACAAATCGAATCGAAATGAGGATTGCTTCCTGTGGGTTAGTGGTTAGTGTTCTAGTCTAAGACCGGTGGTTCCGGGTTCGGTTCCAAACAGGCATACTGGCAAAGAAATGCACAACGGCCTCTATGAAGGATTAGGTGTATTTCTTGGAAATTGATCCTCCTTTAAAATTAACTAAAGTAACAAACCCTTCGTATTACTTGAGGACTAAAAATTTTACGAAAGTCCTCGTTCTGTATAACAAAGATTATATTAGATATACGTTAGTGGAAATGCTGGTTATTTATATATTCTGAGTCCTTGTAGACGTAGAGAATGAAAAGTTCACAAAGTATGTATGCTGAACCTGTTATAACAGTTTTCAATAAAAAAATATATGTAAGGAACTTCTCGCCAACGAGAGATGTTTAAAACATCTGATATTGCAATATATTTGCTACGAACCTTTCATTCATTTTCTGATGTTGTCTTCAAACCGAAATGTTTGTTGGGTTAAATATCATTCATATATCACTGGCTTTACAATTTAGTTAGTTTTGTCTTGTTCTTATTGTAGCTACCTACCTCCTTCTCATCTTCTCCTTTTTTGTGTATGAGAAAGACTGACTGACAAATACTTGCTGTAAAATTCATTTTTTCTTTCTTTATCCTTACCAACAACAAAAAGAACAGGCTGTTTATAAATTTATAGTTTAGTTTAGGTTACTTTTTCGTTCTTTTCTGTGGGGCTAATATATGTATGTATTTGCAACAAAAACAACTGAAAAGTTATATTTTATGTTGTTGTAGAGACAAGCTCATTTGTAGAAAAAATCTTTTATTGAAAATAAGAAAAATCGGTAACAAAACTGTATTGAATCTAAATAAATACACAAATTTGACTCTCTGTGTCTCAAAATAACAGCGATAACAGAGATGGAAAAGTTTTCAAGATGGTACTTTTTCTGGTCCTTAAAGTACCATGATATGACTCTCTGTGTCTCAAAATAACAGCGATAACAGGGATGGAAAAGTTGTCAAGATGGTACTTTTTCTGGTCCTTTAAAGTACCATGATACATTAATGTTTATTGAGGTACAATTTATATCCATTTATAAATGAAATAGTAATAATCTGACGTCAGTTTTCCTGAAAATCTGACTAGATCTGGGGAACATCTTCTGAGGATGTTATGGTTGGCTAAACGTATTTTTTTATTTTAATTGCTAAATTTCGAATAAATATGAGATTTATGTAAATTTTTCATGTTATTTGATACAATTTTAAAATGTCATTTCCCATCCCTGATTCATAACAACATTGTCGTGTAATAATCATGACGACAATAACAACAACGTAAGCAAACAGTGGTAAATTTTTAAGCAAAATCGAAGTATGTATAAGAATATTTCTTAGTTTGGTTATTGACGTTGTTGTTGTTGTTGTTTTTTTTTCGAGTATTTTCCTATATTACTCGATATTGTATTTAAGTAAACATTGAACAGCAATTACACTAAAATAAAATGGGAAGTATAACACGTCACTAATGATGCCAGAAATTTATCTGAAAAAAATTTATAATATAAAAGCGGATAAAGTCACATTTTTGGAACCACATAAAATAGCTTCTCACTTACTATCCATTTTTATTGACGTGAAAAATTTTTTTATGGAATTTTGTAAACAAGAAACAGCTGTTAAGAACGAAATCATCTATTGTGAATGAAAAGTTAAAGGGAATTTCACGATAGCAATATTTACTTCCAGAGAAATTAATATGCCATGGGAACACAAATTGTTCATGTTATTGCCGTTAAGGGCGAATAGTCTAGTCTATAGTCTGGTCAATAGTCTAGTCTATAGACTAGTCTACAGTCTAGTATATAGTTTAGTCTATAGTATAGTATATAACATAGTCCATAGTTCAGTCTATGGTTTAGTCTTTAGTCTAGTTTATAGTCTAGTCTATAGTTTAGACTATGGTCTAGTTTATAATCTAATTTATATTCTATTCTAGAGTTTAGTCTATAGTCTAGTCTATAATTTAGACTATGGTCTAGTTTATAGTCTAGTCTATAGTCCAGTCTATTATTTGAAATTTTGTAAACAATGAACAGCTGTTGCGAACAAAATCAACCATTGTGAATGAATTTTCACGTCATGCTTACAATAGCAATTTCCTTTGGAGGGGAATAAAAAGTGCAAGGAATAAACATTTCACTTCTATTGGCGATAGGGATGAACCTTTTAGAAGTGATAAACTCTTCTTCTCTTCTCGTATGTGTCAGAATAACATTTAAGACGGAAAAGACTGCCGGCAACACCAAGACCATATTGTGATCTTTACATTATTATGTTAAATGAAGTGCTAAACTCATTGTATAAACTTAAATAATTTTTGCTAATGGGTTATACTTCCCATTGTAATTGTAAAATATACACACAAACACAATGTGTCCGTGTTCCTACATTTAAGTATTTTTCTTTTTTTACAACTATTATATTCTCTACTCTATTGGTACTGCGAGCCTGGCACTGTCATACAGGCAAAAAGGCTGCCTGTTTTCTTATATGAACGAGTACTTTTTGGTGATGATGATGATGGTTGGTTATATTATTTGGCTGGTTGGTGGATAAATGTACTTTACTCTATCAAAGCAAGCTGATGATGGCTGGCTGGTTGGTTAGCTTACTTGTATGCTCCTCTTAGAAGCCAACTACAAAAACAATAACAAATATGAAAATGAAATAAATAAAAAGACATACAAAAACAAAACAAAAAAATAATAAAAGAAATATTCTACGCTGGCTTGTCGCACAACAACACATGGTGCCTGTGCTGTGCTGCTGCTTCTTCTTCTGTTTCTTATTCTACTGCTGTGGGTTTGTTTGTTTGTCTCTTGTGTAAGCTATGCAAGGCAAGCTAGCAGCGAGCAAGCAAGCAAGGCACAAACAAACAAAAACGACGTTTATCTCTCTTGTATTTAGCGCGTTGTGCTCATTATTTGTTTGAGCGCCGCGCTGTAAAGTTGTGAAAAATTTCAATTCATTAAAACAAACGACGATGACAACAACAATAAGCGGCACCAATACCACCACTACATAAGAAAAATAATAATCATTAAATTAAAAAAAAAAACAAAATCGAAACCAAGAAATATAGAATTATAATAAAACTTAAAGAAGAAGAATTATACCTTTTATTATAATTTTGCTCTTAACCAAACGAAAACCTACAAAAAAAGTAGTAGAACCAGTAGTAGTAGTTGTGTTTAGTAGTGAGTGCAGAGTGTACTAAAGTGGTAACAACAACAAAAATAAGAAGAAAAAACACGGCATAAAGGAAAGAGGAATTTTTTAACAACAACGGCCACAGAAAAAATTTGAATTTCAAAAGGAATTAGAAGAAAAGAGCAAGAAGCAGCAAAAAAAATTAAAAAAAAAGAAAATTATATTCTAGTCTAAAGCAAATTAAAATAATTAAACAAAGTCTTTGCAGTTAATAATTAATTAATTATTCATTTATGTAAACAAATACATATGCAAATAATATTAATAATAAATATGCAAAATTAATAAAAATAATAAAAAAATGTTATAAATAAATTGAAATTAGCACCTGTGATGATGAAATAAATATAATTATAAATAATATAAATTGCTTATACATATTAATAACAACAACAACAACCACTAACAAGAAATTAAATTAATTTTCAATTAAATCAAAAAACAAAATAACAAACAAATGTGTTGAATGCTTAAAGTAAAACAAAAAAAATTTAAAAGAAAGAGCAAATAATTAAATAAAATTGAAATTAAAATTGTGTGTGTGCGTTTGTATGTTTGATTTTCATTATTCTGCTTCTTCTTCTACAACTAAAACAAAATGGAAGTTATTAAACCTATGGATTTTAGCAGTTTTACTGCTTTTTGTGAGCATTTAAATAAATCAACAACATCTTCGACAACTACAGCAGCAGCATCAGTAGCAACAACAACAAACAGTCAACATTCTGTGGCGGTGGTGACAGCAACAACGCCACCACCACCAGCTCAACCGCCACCACCACCACCACCACCATTATTATTACAGCAACAACAAGCCATACCAATGCCGCCATCATCCTCACCTCAACCAACTTCTCACATTAATGGCACTATTTATTTTGAGGTAAAATTATATTACCCCTCGTGAAAAAAAAAATTAAAAAAAAAATTATCAATGATAATTTTTCTTAAAAATTCTTGTAATATTTTTAACTCAAAATCAATCATTGGGCTTTAGTTTTTATTAATAATTTATGTCCTCATTTTCTTTGTACTTTTTCTTCCTGTCAGTCTGTTTAATTTTCATTTATTATGTTTTTTTTTTTATTTATTGTAAACAGTTTTTTTACTTTTATAACTCATCTCATTTCTTTATATTTATTCTTTACTCATCTCCTTTTTTAAATATAATTTCAATATTTTTTTTTTCGTCTCTCTCTTTTATTATAACTCATACCTACTCTCTTTTTGTAATTATGGGTATCGTACGTACACTCTCTCTTTTTAGTTTGTACCTCATTTACATTTTTTTTGGTACAAAATTGTGTGCAATTGTAGGTTTCTGTTTGTGTGAGTGTGTATTTGCTTGTGTTTACGATTCTTTTAAATTATTTTAAATAATTTCTTTCCTTTATTTTGGTTTCCTCTCGTCCCTAAACAGGGTTGTCAATTTAGTTGGATGTTTTTTAAACGCTAAAATTTTAGAAAATGTATTATTCGATTCGAATTGAAATGTAGAATAGGGGCGATTGAGAGGAGGATGTATGCTAGATCTGATGCAAAGAAATTTCAGACCTTTTGTGCCTTTTGTTCCTTTAAATGAAAATCGTTCGATATTAGAAACTTTTGTGTCCTAAACGTAGTTCCTTGGAAAAAACATCGATGCCAAAATATATAAATATCGCCAATCAAAATTTCACCTGAAATGAAATGTTCCCTTTTCACCATTTCCATTCACTAACTTTTTTGATGTGAAAAAGTTTCCCCTGTAGTGAAATTTTTTGATGAAATTTTGTTAACAATGAACAGCTGTTGCGGACAAAATCAACGATTGTGAATGGATTTTTCACGACATGGTCACTATAGCAATTTTCACATCTATTGACACGCCTATCGCCAATAATTCCAGTGAATGGTAATGAAACTAACAATTTTCACAGTCTTCACCGCAAAGACTATATTCATGTGAATCTGTTTGTGAAGTCTTGTTTAGTTGCTCCAGCAGTCCACTTGGAATACTTATCATCGCTCTCGTTATGGTCACTCCATAAGATCTTTGTGGTTCTATCCCATATTTCTAGTCATTCGCTTTCGACTATTAATCCCGAGTAGCTTGGTTGTACCTAGCCTATAAGCTAGTGTTGCTATTAGGTAAATGTTAGTATATTTCTGTTCTGATCCCCCGACCCGTTTTGTTTACAATTACAATAAAAATATAGACCTACAAAAGTACACAGATTCTGGAACCTAATTAAATAAAAGAAAGTTTTTCCAAAATATTATCTGTTCATTAGAAATATTTAGCGTTAAAAAAACACAAAAAGCTTTAAAATGCTAAATACCAGTCTATTTACCGCAAGAAAAAGGACTTAAACAAAGTGACCTAGAATATAGCTTAAGACCTACCTAATTATCCTAATCTTTTCTCATACATACCTATTTAAACGCTTAAAGTCCCATCTTTAGAAAAATCTCTAAATAGTCAACATTTATAACTTCCTCCATCTTTTCCCAATATCTCCTTTGTTTGTTATTACCACATTTTCTCTTCCTTGTTTGGGTTAATTTCTTTCGTCTTTTATTTTTTTTTGTTATTGACTCTTCTTTTTATATCTCGTGAGAGTTTTTAGGTTTTAAATATCTTTTTACTCATTTCTCATACATGCACATACAATATAAATATTTTGTAATAATATGTGTGCGGGATTTTATATTACAAAAAAAGGACACTGTTAACTTACACCGCAACCCCGTTTTTTTCATACATATGTGTATGATATTGGTACGTATTCTCGCGTATGTGTTTGTGTAGGGTTCTAGATAGATTTTTTTTCTGAATGCTACCTTTTTAATTATAAATCATTGTGTCTTACATTAACCCATTGTAAGGCAGCTAGGGGGATTTTATTTGCACTCTGATTTAGTAATTTTTGATATTAATAGGAAAGGAGTAATGAAGTTTTTCTTCTCCATTCTCATGAAACTGTTAGAACATTCAGCTTAAGATTCGGTTTTTAATAATCAGCTTAAAGCGCCTCTTGTTTAGTTTGTACCTACTTCTTGCCTAACCTTGTTTTATTTCTGTTCTCTTTGAACAGCTCAAACTTTTAGCATTTGTTTAGCTCCGGATTCGAAGATGCATTAATAATATGATGTATCTTTTTAATTTTATGTCTAAAAGCTTAAGTTTAAAGATTAAGTTAACTTCATGTCAATGCTTATCTACAATATTCGATTTCGGTTATATCTGATTCGCTAATTTTTCAACGTTTGTTTATCTCTTGATTCGTAGAATAAAATACTTATTTCATTTTCATTATTGAGGCAACAGTTGGAGTTCTATAAGACAATCGCCCCTACTCCACATTTCGATTACGACACACATTCAATTGCACAACGATCAATAAAGGGTATTCCAACAAATAAGCAGAAACGTATGAAAAAGAAGGTGCAATTCCACTTCGTTTCAATTCTTTAGGATTGTGTGTATTCTGCATAATGATCGAAATGTAGAATATCTAAGTTGTCAAGCGGCGAATTGAAATGCAGAGTAGGTTTAGATATGCTCGTCATCGAATAAGAGTTGATTCTTCTCGACAATTGCGAAGATTTAACGGTCGTTCACCTTTCAGTTCTAGTTCAGTTCTATTTCAGTTCTATTTCAGTTCTATTTCAGTTCTAGTTCAGTTCTAGTTCAGTTCTAGTTCAGTTCTAGCTCAGTTCTAGTTCAGTTCTAGTTCAGTTCTAGTTCAGTTCTAGTTCAGTTCTAGTTCAGTTCTAGTTCAGTTCTAGTTCAGTTCTAGTTCAGTTCTAGTTCAGTTCTAGTTCAGTTCTAGTTCAGTTCTAGTTCAGTTCTAGTTCATTTCTAGTTCAGTTCTAGTTCTAGTTCAGTTCTAGTTCAGTTCTAGTTCAGTTTTAGTTCAGTTTTAGTTCAGTTCTAGTTCAGTTCTAGTTCAGTTCTAGTTCAGTTTTAGTTCAGTTCTAGTTCAGTTCTAGTTCAGTTCTAGTTCAGTTCTAGTTCAGTTCTAGTTCAGTTCTAGTCCAGTTCTAGTTCAGTTCTAGTTCAGTTCTAGTTTAGTTCTAGTTTAATTCTAGTTTAGTTCTAGTTCAGTTCTAGTTAAGTTGTAATTAAGTTCTAGTTCAGTTGTATTTTAGTTCTAATTCATTTTGTAGCACAGTTATAGTTCAGTTGATTTTGCTTTCAAATAGAGTTACAAAATAACCCCCTGATAAAGCTGATCTTGTTAAGATTTTTATTCCTAATAATTTCAACATAAATAGGGATTATTTCCTTTAGCCTCCAAAATGGTTAACTACAAACTATATACTTACATTTTTACATTTCATATTATTGGTGTTTGCCTATTTTATTCTATATTCTTTACGAAATATTTCTATACTTATAAGGAAGACAAAAAGAAGGCGGCAAGCAGGCGGTTTATAAAACTAAAAAACTTCGAAAATTTATTACAACTAAATGTTGCTTATTCTGATATTTTTCTCTTCTCTAACAAATAATGAAGTTTTTGTTTTATTCATGTTTACACTTCGGTCGCTCTCTCTCTCTGTCTCACTCTCCCTAGCAAACAACCCATTACCCACCATCCATACATTTAGTCAGTTAGTCTACCTTCTGCTAAATATACATATTTATATATGTTATGACTGTGACTTCCTCTATTTGGCCTGTTGGTTTCAATTCATTTCGTCGTTTTTATGTTGACGATGGTGGTGTACATTGTGGGGTGTTTGGTTTAGGAGGTTCAATACCTTTTTTAAATTTTCGTAAGTTATTTTATTATTTTCATTTCCATTTTTTGCTGCTGCTGCTACTACTCAAGTAGATTTTAAACCGTGCAATTGGTTTTATGTAATGTAAAGTATGTGCTGCATATAAACATAATATGTACAAAGATAGATATTTGTATATTTTTACTTCCAAGCAGTTTTTATAGGAGACCATGTATCCTTTTTTAGGCTGTTTTTCTTTTTAATATCTAATTACTTGGTTGACATAATTTTTTATAATTTGTGAGCATTTAAAACATAAGAATTAGTTTTAGTTCAGTTCTAGTTCAGTTCTAGTTCAGTTCTAGTTCAGTTCTAGTTCAATTCTAGTTCAGTTCTAGTTCAGTTCTAGTTCAATTCTAGTTCAGTTCTAGTTCAGTTCTAGTTCAGTTCTAGTTCAGTTCTAGTTCAGTTCTAGTTCAGTTCAGTTCTAGTTCAGTTCTAGTTCAGTTCTAGTTCAGTTCTAGTTCAATTCTAGTTCAGTTCTAGTTCAGTTCTAGTTCAATTCTAGTTCAGTTCTAGTTCAGTTCTAGTTCAGTTCTAGTTCAGTTCTAGTTCAGTTCTAGTTCAGTTCTAGTTCAGTTCTAGTTCAGTTCTAGTTCAGTTCTAGTTCAGTTCTAGTTCAGTTCTAGTTCAGTTCTAGTTCAGTTCTAGTTCAGTTCTAGTTCAGTTCTAGTTCAGTTCTAGTTCAGTTCTAGTTCAGTTCTAGTTCAGTTCTAGTTCAGTTCTAGTTCAGTTCTAGTTCAGTTCTAGTTCAGTTCTAGTTCAGTTCTAGTTCAGTTCTATTTCAATTCTAGTTCAGTTCTAGTTCAGTTCTAGTTCAGTTCTAGTTCAGTTCTAGTTCAGTTCTAGTTCAGTTCTAGTTCAGTTCTAGTTCAATTCTAGTTCAGTTCTAGTTCAGTTCTAGTTCAATTCTAGTTCGGTTCTAGTTCAGTTCTAGTTCAGTTCTAGTTCAGTTCTAGTTCAGTTCTAGTTCAGTTCTAGTTCAGTTCTAGTTCAGTTCTAGTTCAGTTCTAGTTCAGTTCTAGTTCAGTTCTAGTTCATTTCTAGTTCAGTTCTAGTTCAGTTCTAGTTCAGTTCTAGTTCAGTTCTATTTCAGTTCTATTTCAGTTCTAGTTCAGTTCTAGTTCAGTTCTAGTTCAGTTCTATTTCAGTTCTATTTCAGTTCTAGTTCAGTTCTAGTTCAGTTCTAGTTCAGTTCTAGTTCAGTTCTAGTTCAGTTCTAGTTCAGTTCTAGTTCAGTTCTAGTTCAGTTCTAGTTCAGTTCTAGTTCAGTTCTAGTTCAGTTCTAGTTCAGTTCTAGTTCAGTTCTAGTTCAGTTCTAGTTCAGTTCTAGTTCAGTTCTAGTTCAGTTCTAGTTCAGTTCTAGTTCAGTTCTAGTTCAGTTCTAGTTCAGTTCTAGTTCAGTTCTAGTTCAGTTCTAGTTCAGTTCTAGTTCAGTTCTAGTTCAGTTCTAGTTCAGTTCTATTTCAGTTCTAGTTCAGTTCTAGTTCAGTTTTAGTTCAGTTCTAGTTATAGTTCAGTTCTAGTTCAGTTCTAGTTATAGTTCAGTTCTAGTTATAGTTCAGTTCTAGTTCAGTTCTAGTTCAGTTCTAGTTCAGTTCTAGTTCAGTTCTAGTTCAGTTCTAGTTCAGTTCTAGTTCAGTTCTAGTTCAGTTCTAGTTCAGTTCTAGTTCAGTTCTAGTTCAGTTCTAATTCAGTTCTAGTTCAGTTCTAGTTCAGTTCTAGTTCAGTTCCAGTTCAGTTCTAGTCCAGTTCTAGTTCAGTTCTAGTTCAGTTCTAGTTCAGTTCTAGTTCAGTTCTAATTCACTTCTTGTTCAGTTCTTGTACAGTTCTAGTTCAGTTCTAATTCGCTTCTTGTTCAGTTCTTGTACAGTTCCACTTCAGTTCTAGTACAGTTCTTTCTTAGTTCCACTTCAGTTATAATTCAGTTGTACTTAATTTCAAGCACAATTCCAACTCAGTTCTAATTCATTTAGTTCACATAAATGAGTAGTAAAATCACAAATTGGATACAGCCACTCCGATCTGCAGGGAAATGTATGTAGTTAGACAAAAAGACCGAGAGGAGCATGATTATTGTCATCGTCGTCATCATCATCATCATCTTTATTCAGTGTTCAAATCGAACTCATTTGAGTATGTGTGTCTTTGTTTTTATACGAGAATTTTAATATATAAAATAATAATAAAAATTCAACGTGTGGCATACAGACGTCGGCGATGACATTCATCGTCGTCCGTCTCCTCTGTTCCTTAATTTTTTTTATTTAAACAAACACACTCAGCTTGAGATAGATTTTGGTGGCTGTGATGTTCATGTTGACGTCTCTGATGACGACGTCGATGATGATGATGATGATGAGTACAATAATGTTTTTGTTTTTGTTGTTGTTGTTTGGTAATAATGTTAATGTAAAAAATTTCGTTTTGAAATTAGGGGTGCAAAAATGGATTTTTACTCTTATTTTTATTATTACATATTTTATTTATTTTTTTTCTTGTGTCTTTTTTGTTGTATTGTTAATTTTTGTTCCTTTTTATATTTGTACAGTAAAACTTGCATATGAAAATGCTTTGTAATGAAAAAAGGGAGAAAGATTTACAAATACAAAGAATTTTTGATTAATTTAATCAGCAGTGAAAAAAATATTTAGTAGAAAATGTTTCGGATACATTTTAAATTGTTGGAAGGTAATTTAGGTATTTTTTTAACTAATCGCCTATCATTGGTTTATTATAGTTTTCCTCTTTCAACAAAAATTCATCAAAAACTTTATATTTCTGTTAATTCTCTAATTTAGTTTGCTTAGCTCTAGATTCAATGGATTTAATCCAATTTGCAGTTTTCTGAAGAATCTAATAGAACAGATATCTTGCAAAGAAAATTAATATGCTACCTTTATTATAAAAATGTATTCTTGCTAAAATATTGCCTCTTTTTTTAATATTCGTATAATAACCTAAAATCTGAGTATGTAATTCTTGTGAAAAAATAAATTTCTTTTGAAATCACCTAAAACAACTTATTTATTACGATTTTAATTAGGTTTCACTAAGAGATATTTTAATGATCTCAGTAACTCAACAAAAAAATCAATAACTTATCACATTAGTTGACAATAATTTATAATTTATTCGTAAATAATTTATTTCTAAACCTAAAACAATGTATATAGAGAACACATGTGTGTAATAAAAGAAATTCTAAATGACCTTTTTTTCACAACGAAACAATATAAGAATTCACATGTATAAATGTCAACCTAACAACAACTACAATTGCACCAACTATTTATTCATTCATTTTATTTATTTTAAATACAAATAGGAAAATGAAAACAACAACTATGTACATATGTACTATAACATACAACCAAAAATATTACAAAAAAAATAACGATTAAAATGGAAAACAAAACGAAAATGAACCTCTAAAAGAGTCAAGTCAGTTTATATTTATACCCTAGAATCAGCATACTGTTTTGCATAGTTCATTGGTTTAATACATGCCAATTGGTTATATTTCAGTTCTAGTTCAGTTTTATTTCAGGTTTAGTTCAGTTCTAGTTCAGTTCTAGTTCAGTTCTAGTTCAGTTCTAGTTCAGTTCTAGTTCAGTTCTAGTTCAGTTGTAGTTCAGTTCTAGTTCAGTTCTAGTTCAGTTCTAGTTCAGTTCTAGTTCAGTTCTAGATCAGTTCTAGTTCAGTTTTAGTTCAGTTCTAGTTCAGTTCTAGTTCAGTTCTAGTTCAGTTCTAGTTCAGTTCTAGTTCAGTTCTAGTTCAGTTCTAGTTCAGTTCTAGTTCAGTTCTAGTTCAGTTCTAGTTCAGTTCTAGTTCAGTTCAAGACAAAGAAATGAAACCAGAAGATTTAAATACACTTAAAGAAGATATAGAAACACAAGATTTAACAAAAGATGAAGATGATGAAGTAGTAATTAAGGATAAAGAAGAAAAGGAAACAGAAATAAAAACTAAAACAGACACTTCTGAAGAAACAGAAGAACAAGAACAAGAAAAGAGTCAAGTCAGTTTATATTTATACCCTAGAATCAGCATACTGTTTTGCATAGTTCATTGGTTTAATACATGCCAATTGGTTATATTTCAGTTCTAGTTCAGTTTTATTTCAGGTTTAGTTCAGTTCTAGTTCAGTTCTAGTTCAGTTCTAGTTCAGTTCTAGTTCAGTTCTAGTTCAGTTCTAGTTCAGTTCTAGTTCAGTTCTAGTTCAGTTGTAGTTCAGTTCTAGTTCAGTTCTAGTTCAGTTCTAGTTCAGTTCTAGATCAGTTCTAGTTCAGTTTAGTTCAGTTCTAGTTCAGTTCTAGTTCAGTTCTAGTTCAGTTCTAGTTCAGTTCTAGTTCAGTTCTAGTTCAGTTCTAGTTCAGTTCTAGTTCAGTTAGTTCAGTTCTAGTTCAGTTCTAGTTCAGTTCTAGTTCAGTTCTAGTTCAGTTCTAGTTCAGTTCTAGTTCAGTTCTAGTTCAGTTCTAGTTCAGTTCTAGTTCAGTTCTAGTTCAGTTCTAGTTCAGTTCTAGTTTAGTTCTAGTTCAGTTCTAGTTCAGTTCTAGTTCAGTTCTAGTTCAGTTCTAGTTCAGTTCTAGTTCAGTTCTAGTTCAGTTCTAGTTCTAGTTCAGTTCTTAGTTCAGTTCTAGTTCAGTTCTAGTTCAGTTCTAGTTCAGATCTAGTTCAGTTCTAGTTCAGTTCTAGTTCAGTTCTAGTTCAGTTCTAGTTCAGTTCTAGTTCAGTTCTAGTTCAGTTCTAGTTCAGTTCTAGTTCAGTTATAGTTCAGTTCTAGTTCAGTTCTAGTTCAGTTCTAGTTCAAATCTATTTCAGTTCTATTTCAGTTATAGTTCAGTTCTAGTTCAGTTCTAGTTCAGTTTCTAGTTCAGTTCTAGTTCAGTTCTAGTTCAGTTCTAGTTCAGTTCTAGTGCAGTTCTAGTGCATTAGTTCAGTTCTAGTTCAGTTCTAGTTCAGTTCTAGTTCAGTTCTAGTTCAGTTCTAGTTCAGTTCTAGTTCAGTTCTAGTTCAGTTCTAGTTCAGTTCTAGTTCAGTTCTAGTGCAGTTCTAGTTCAGTTCTAGTTCAGTTCTAGTTCAGTTCTAGTTCAGTTCTAGTACAGTTCTAGTTCAGTTCTAGTTCAGTTCTAGTTCGGTTCTAGTTCAGTTCTAGTTCAGTTCTAGTTCAGTTCTAGTTCAGTTCTAGTTCAGTTCTAGTTCAGTTCTAGTTCAGTTCTAGTTCAGTTCTAGTTCAGTTCTAGTTCAGTTCTAGTTCAGTTCTAGTTCAGTTCTAGTTCAGTTCTAGTTCAGTTCTAGTTCAGTTCTAGTACAGTTCTAGTTCAGTTCTAGATCAGTTCTAGTTCAGTTTTAGTTCAGTTCTAGTTCAGTTCTAGTTCAGTTCTAGTTCAGTTCTAGTTCAGTTCTAGTTCAGTTCTAGTTCAGTTCTAGTTCTAGTTCAGTTCTAGTTCAGTTCTAGTTCAGTTCTAGTTCAGTTCTAGTTCAGTTCTAGTTCAGTTCTAGTTCAGTTCTAGTTCAGTTCTAGTTCAGTTCTAGTTCAGTTCTAGTTCAGTTCTAGTTCAGTTCTAGTTCAGTTCTAGTTCAGTTCTAGTTCAGTTCTAGTTCAGTTCTAGTTCAGTTCTAGTTCAGTTCTAGTTCAGTTCTAGTTCTAGTTCAGTAGTTCTAGTTCAGTTCTAGTTCAGTTCTAGTTCAGTTCTAGTTCAGTTCTAGTTCAGATCTAGTTCAGTTCTAGTTCAGTTCTAGTTCAGTTCTAGTTCAGTTCTAGTTCAGTTCTAGTTCAGTTCTAGTTCAGTTCTAGTTCAGTTCTAGTTCAGTTATAGTTCAGTTCTAGTTCAGTTCTAGTTCAGTTCTAGTTCAAATCTATTTCAGTTCTATTTCAGTTATAGTTCAGTTCTAGTTCAGTTCTAGTTCAGTTCTAGTTCAGTTCTAGTTCAGTTCTAGTTCAGTTCTAGTGCAGTTCTAGTGCAGTTCTAGTTCAGTTCTAGTTCAGTTCTAGTTCAGTTCTAGTTCAGTTCTAGTTCAGTTCTAGTTCAGTTCTAGTTCAGTTCTAGTTCAGTTCTAGTTCAGTTCTAGTTCAGTTCTAGTGCAGTTCTAGTTCAGTTCTAGTTCAGTTCTAGTTCAGTTCTAGTTCAGTTCTAGTACAGTTCTAGTTCAGTTCTAGTTCAGTTCTAGTTCGGTTCTAGTTCAGTTCTAGTTCAGTTCTAGTTCAGTTCTAGTTCAGTTCTAGTTCAGTTCTAGTTCAGTTCTAGTTCAGTTCTACTTCAGTTCTAGTTCAGTTCTAGTTCAGTTCTAGTTCAGTTCTAGTTCAGTTCTATTTCAGTTCTAGTTCAGTTCTAGGTCAGTTTTAGTTCAGTTTTAGTTTAGTTCTAGTTCAGTTCTAGTTCTAGTTCAGTTCTAGTTCAGTTCTAGTTCAGTTCTAGTTCAGTTCTAGTTCAGTTTTAGTTCAGTTTTAGTTCAGTTCTAGTTCAGTTCTAGTTCAATTCTAGTTCAGTTCCAATTCAGTTCTAATTCAGTTCTACTTCAGTTCTAGTTCAGTTCTAATTCCTATATTATTTTGTAGGGTAATGATATACATAGTCGTTTTGAACCTACTATAAATTTTTGCTTCTACCTCTGTTGCTATGTTTTTAAACTCAAGTAAGACAACAACTAAAAGGGGGTGTTATTTACAAATATTCACAAATATGTATTTGTCCTTTTTGAACTATAAAAAAATTTACAAATGAACAAAAAATAATGGTAAATTTTTCAAACATTTATAATGGTGTAGAAAACCCCTAACTGTAGCTGTTGGTATATAATATTACGATTTTTTTATATTGTATATTTTAGGGGTATTTATAATACGTACTTGAACAATTTTTATACATAAATCCTAATTTTAACCCCACCATACACACATTTTCTTATAGACATAGTATAATATGTGGAGTGAGAGGAACAACGTTACAAAATAAATACAAATAAATGAAAAGTAGTTTATTCTAGAAATATCCTACATTTGCAGATGTACAAGATTTGGAAATTATTAGAAAGCAGAGTTGTAAAATAATGTTTTAAATAAATTGATTTAGGTGTTATTTAAACATATGTATATAGGAAACTTCATTTCCTTTTAGAGAATTTACTCTTTTATAGGACTTAAACAATATTGTGAAATATTAATGGTAATATTAACACCACAAAAACAGAAACACATTTTAACAAGTATAACAAAATTAAATTGTAAGAAAAAAAAAATAAGGGCAAAGGGATGGTAATAGCTTCAAAATATTAGGGAAATTTTTGCAGAACCAGGCTAGTTGGTTATTCTTAATATAAATTAATCTTAGCAATTTTAACTTAATTTTAACACAACTTATGAAATTTATTTAAATTACTTAAACAAATTATCAGCTGTAAATGAATTTCCTAGAAAATTTACTAATAACATAAATAACAATATAATGAATAAGTAAATTAATTGATTTTTTTTATAATAATTGTGTATTTTTAAAACTAACTTGTGGTAAATTCCAACACTTTTACTTTTACACGTTGAAAAATATTAAAATTAAAATTAACAAATGATAATAAACTGCATGCTATTGTTAATATTTTAAAAGAAACACAAACCTAACCTCACATTTTTTTATTTAGAAATCATAACTTCACTTTAACCTATTACATACACATTATTTAGGCACAACTTAGTTTTTTTCCAACATAACTTATGGCCATTTTCCTCCTTTACTTTTATTTCAAACAGAAAATGGAACGTCAGGGTAAAATGGAAATAGCTGCCCGAGAACGAGAAATGCAACGTTTACAGTGTATACCTAAAAAATGGAATCGTCGTGAGGAATATGAGTTTTTACGTGTACTCACCGGTTACGGTATAGATCTTTTGCCACCCTCTGCCTTAACACCCGGCCTTACTACACTCTCTCCCGATTGGACTAAATTTAAACAAATGGCCCATTTGGAGCGAAAAAGTGATGAGACTCTGGGTGATTACTATAAAGTATTTATAGCCATGTGCAAGAGACAGGCCGGCGTTAAGTTGTCTGAAAATGAAAAGGGTCTAGAGGGCATAATTGAAGATATAAGTGAAGATCATGCTAAATTAATATTAGATCGTTTGGAATTGCTTTCGAAATTGCGTGAAATAGCAAAACATCCTCAATTGGAGGAACGTTTAAAATTGTGTACGGTTAATGCCGATACACCCGATTGGTGGGAGCCTGGTAAACATGATAAAGAGCTAATAGCAGCCGTACTCAAACATGGTCTCTATAGATCGAAAACATTTATATTCAATGATCATACCTTCTCATTTGCCGATTCTGAAAAGAGATTTTTACGTGAATTAGAGGCTCAAATGCAACGTTCTATTAAATTGGAAGCCTTAAATGCTGAGAAATTAGCCGCAGCTTCAAAAGCAGCTTCCGTAAAAGATGAAATTATCGATTTGGATGAAGAACTTTTAACCAAGGATAGTTTAATTAAAAAAGAAAATTTCTCACCAGTTAAAACGGAAATTAAAACAGAATCATCCTTAACAAGTGAAATTAAAACAGAAGTTACCAAAAAGGAGCCTGGTGAAGAAGACAAAGAAATGAAACCAGAAGATTTAAATACACTTAAAGAAGATATAGAAACACAAGATTTAACAAAAGATGAAGATGATGAAGTAGTAATTAAGGATAAAGAAGAAAAGGAAACAGAAATAAAAACTAAAACAGACACTTCTGAAGAAACAGAAGAACAAGACAAAGAAAAGTCTGTAGAAGAGGAAGAAGTTGCTAAGAAGGACATGTCCAAAGATGAAACAATGGAGGTGGACAATAGTGAGGAACAAGATACAACTGAAGATTTAAGTAAATCTAAAGAAGAAGATAAATCTTTGCAAGATGTGGATAAATCTGTAGAAGCAACAGAAACTAAAGAGGATAAACTCGATTTAGAAAAGGAAAGTAAAAAATCCGAAAACAAGGAAGAAGAAGATGAGGTATTGTGTTTAGAAAAGGAACAAGATAAAACAGAGGAAAGCAAAAAAGAACAAGATAAGGAATCAGAAAAATCCAATGAAACAGAAGCTAAAGAAGCAT
Organism: Lucilia sericata; assembly: GCF_015586225.1. Lineage (NCBI taxonomy): Eukaryota > Metazoa > Arthropoda > Insecta > Diptera > Calliphoridae > Lucilia > Lucilia sericata. The sequence goes on along the minus strand of NW_023994536.1, from coordinate 64,757 downwards.
CAACAGAAAAAGAAGCTGAAAAATTGGTAAAACCTAAAGATGATGAAGAAATGCTGGACTTAACCACAGCCACTACCGGTTCCAATGATCCCGATGATGAGGAAGTTATGAAGGAAAAAGAAAAGGCAGTCGAAGAAGAATGCAAAAAACAGGCGGCCGAACTGAAAGCCAGATTCCCAGACTTGGAAGTCATACAGCCGGGAGCTGCCAAACAGAAACAAGAAAAACCCAAACTTGAGATAAGTATTAGTTGGTTTAAAGATTTCGCCTTGGAGAGACGTATCTATCATATTGTTTCCTGTATTGAAACAGGCAAATGGCCAGTGGATAAATCCTATTCAGCTTTGGTGGGTTGCAAGGGTATTGAACTTAACATAGGCTTACACGAAGCCATACCACATCTCAGTGTGGCAGTGGAGAAACGTTCTACTACCCCTGATGTTATAACCATTACCACAGATCATGGTGTTACCAAACATTTGTCCACTTCACAAGTGCAACAAGTGGTTTCACCTAATATTACTAATGCCACAACGGCGGCTATAGTTTCCACAAATGTGCCGGTGCCCACAATTAATACCACAAGTACCTCTTCCAAATCGGCGTTGTCTTTGTCAACGTCAACGGTGGCGCCCATAACTACCTCCTCCGCTCCCTCTTCAGTACCAGCCATATCGCCAGCTTCATCTGCTTCCTCAGCAGCTGCTGCGGCCGCCGCTGCTGCTGCTGCAGCCGGTTTGGGTGGCTTAGATGCCAATAGTTTTAATGCTGCCATGGCTGCAGCAGTAGCTGCTGCCGGAGGAAATGCTAGTGCTTTAAGCGCTTTATTACCCGGCATGTCCTTGACATCTTTGCCTGGTTTAAATATACCCAATGCTAGCAGTCCTGTCCCCAGCAATAGCTCGAATACAACAAATACAAATTCGGGTAAAAAACGTAAACGTCACATTGCCATTGATGTGGAAACGGAAAGAGCCAAATTACATGCTCTTCTAAATAGTGCTCAGACTTGTAAGTATAAACGCTTATTGGACAAGAAACTTATTTGATTAAATTGTTATTATTTTCCTATTTTTAGTGGCTCCCAAAGATTGGGAAACCGAAATTGCTAATATGACAGCAGCGGCTGCTGCTGCCTCTACTGGCGTTAGCACTTCTTCAAGACGTCCATCGTCAGCTGCTTCGCCCGCAGCCAATTCTTCTCTAAGCAGTGCTTTGCAACCACCACCAGCCCATCAACATGCTCCTTTGTCCAGACAAAATTCAGGTCAATTTAGTAAACCTGCTGTGCCACCACTTAAAACACCACCACCCTCTTCAATGGGTGGTGCCATGGATTTGTCTTCAAGGTAAATATTTTCTAATTTAAACATAAATTTAAAGATATTAATTAAAAAATTCTTTGTCACTTCCAGCTTACCCAAAATGAATATGGCTGAAATAATGAAATCAGCTTCTTCTTCTTCGGGAGCTATAGATTTAAGTGAGGTACAAGATTTTTCCATGAGTTCGAAAAAGTTATCATCATCCTCGAGTTCGTCGTCATCTGCATTGTCTGCTAATACCTCAAGCATACATGCGGCTTTAAGTTCTGCCTTCCCCTCCATGGCCAGTAAAGGAGGAAAACTTGATGATACCTTAAATAAATTAATGAAGAAAAACAATTGCGTAAGTTAAAATCTAAATTAAAACACGTTTATTTTACTGTTTTTTATAATTTCGTTTCAAAATTTTCGAAATTTAATCAAAATTTTCTTTAATTTCTCCTTAACAGACCATTGAAGAGCCAGTTGTGGGTAAAGAGAAGAAACGCAAGAAGTTGGATGAAATCGTTTTGGGACTATCGGCTGCCAAGGAACAAAAGACTTTCCCAGATCCTTCCTTGCCCTCATCTAAGAAGCCACAAATACCACCAAGTGTTTCGGTAACCCCCGCTAATATACCAACATCCATGTCTTCACAACAACAACAAAATCAAAAACCTTTTACTATCACTGTTACGACAGTGCCCGGAAGTGAGTTTGAGTCTCTGAACTTTATTAATTTCTAAGCACAGACAAAAGAAACGGGGGGAATTTTCAAGAGATTGCTCATAATTGCCCCGTCTTGAGGAATAATTACTAATATTTTTTTTGTTTTTTTCTTCTTCTTCTTAATCTCTTTTCTTACAAACAGAAGGTAAAGGTAGCTCTTCATCTTCGTCGGCTGGACAATCGACTTCAACATCATCGTCGTCCTCGGCTAATACTGGTTTGTCGGCTTTACAAAGTATGGCTGGCATGGGTGGTCTATCGGCCAAGGATAGTCTTAATGCTTTATTAGCTCAAACAATGGCCACAGATCCGCAAACATTCCTTAAGCAACAGCAAAAGATGATGCAATGTTTGCCACCAGCTCAACGTAAACTTTATGAAAGTATGTTGGCTGATATGGAACAGGCTATGAAGTCAAAGTAAGTTTCTAATATTAACAAATCTTAACATTTTCCTTCATTCTTTAAACATGGAATTTAACATTGATTTCTTGTTACTACCTTTCTCCAACAGTAAATATGGTTCTCCTCATGATACAAAGGTAGATAAATGGCTTACTGATGTCAATTCTCCCTTAACAATGGACTATACCGGCGGTGCATCCTCGGCCAATAGTGCCAGCAGTAGTAATACGCCCAGTTCAAACAGTCGTAGATCTAGTCGCCAACAATCTTCGACGCCCACACAACAATCTTTAAGCGCTTCTCAAATGTCTTCATCGAAATCATCCAATTCTTCAGCGCACAGTCAATCGCATCAACATCAGCAACAACAACAGCAATCATCAATGGGAGGACCACCACCTGGTCTAACCGGTGATGAACCAGTGCCGGTAATAAATAAACAAACTGGCAAACGACTGACCGGTAATAAGGCACCTCAACTAAAGAGATTAATGCAATGGTAAGTAATTCTCTATAAACTAAATTAAAATCCCACTATAAATTATTAATTCATTCCTTTGCAGGCTTACGGAAAATCCAAATTATGAGGTGGATCCCAAGTGGTTGGAACAAATGCAAAATCCCATGTCTGCTCCTTCACCAAAACCTATGGAATCATCTTATAGTTCGAGCAGTAAATCTCATACAGGCCGACCATCCTCTACATCCAGCAATGCCTCCTCCGGTAGTCATTCGAATTCTCAACAACAGTCTTCGTCACAGTCTACATCCTCGAACTCCAGTTCCTCGAAGAAATCCTCCCGGCAGTCGGCCATGGATCAGGCTAATGCTGCCATGCAGTTCGGTTCATTAGCGGGTTTAAATCCCAGTCTTTTGGCCGGTCTACCCAATTTGGGTGGCTTCGATCCCAAAAATCCTCTTTCAGCCTTTGATCCTAAGAATCCTCTATTGTCTATGCCGTTTGCCGGTATGCCTGGCATGGGCAATATACCCGGTTTGGGTAATCTAAACAATATGAATCTGTTCGCCAGTTTGGCGGGTATGGGAGGTTTAGGCAATTTAGCTGGCATGGATACACAATCTTTGGCCGCTCTTATGGCAGCAGCTGGACCTGCTTTAAGTGGTTTAGGCGGTGTTACAGGTAGCTCCTCAAACAGCGGTTCGAATAGTAAAAACTCTTCACAATCGAATACATCGTCGAGTAAGAAGAGTAAAAATGATCAACAGGCTCAGCAAAATGCTGCAGCCGCCGCTGCTGCTGCTGCCGCGGCAGCTTTGGGAGCTAGTTCCTCTACAGGTAGTAATAATTCGTCATCGGGATCAAATTCTAAGAATTCTGCTGCTGCAGCAGCTGCCTCAGCTTCCCAATTGGCGGCTGGTTTCCCCTTCTTATTTGCCAATCCCTCACTACTGTATCCACCCATGGGTATGAGTGGTTTAAATCCCTACTCTTTGGGTTCCACCGGCTTGGGTTCGGCCTATGATCAATTGGCCCAACAGTATTTAATGAATGGAGCTTCCTCAGCCGGTTCCACCTCGACAACACAATCCAAGGCTCATCAATCACAGTCCAAATCATCCAACTCCCGTTCATCAGCCTCCTCAGCAGCTGCCTCGTCGGCAGCCCAGGCAGCAAATCTCATGAATGCTATGGCTGCCAGCATGTCTGGTTCCAGTGGTCAAGGTTCTAGTTCCACACAATCGTCCTCATCACGCGGCCGTCAATCGTCAGCCAGCAGAGCAGCTGCCCAAGCTTCCGCAGAAATGGCTCAATTATCTAATCTATTGTTGCCGCCAGCAGATGCTCAAATCTTGGAATCATTCTCAAGAATGGCAAATATGGATTTGGCTCAGGCCACTAGACTCATGAACTCCTTAGGCATGCCACCAATATCTGGTTCATCAACTTCATCTTCAAACACCGTTAGTGAGAAGAGATCTTCTTCGAGTTCATCCGCCTCAAATGCTGCAGCCGTAGCTGCTCAACAGGCTGCCAAGGAACAACAGAAACTTATGGAACAATTGGCTAGAGGTCAGCTGCCTACCGACTTAGCTACACTACAAGCCTTATCACAAGGCAAACTGCCACCCTCTATGACCGGCGCCTCCAGCAGTTCTTCAAGTAATACCTCCTCTTCTAATACATCCAACAGCAAGAGTGCTAAGGCAGCGGCCGCCGCGGCTGCTGCAGCTGCTGCCGCCTTACCACAAATACCCGGCATGCCAGCTGATTTCAGTCAAGCCTTTTTGGCTGAAATGGCAGCTCAAGCTATGGCGGCTGCCGGTAGTTCCTTACCACTTACCGGTCCCGGCTCCCTGGCCAGCTTGACAGGCAGTTTGGCTGGTCTTACTGGAGGCTCCTCAACCACTACCAGCTCTTCATCGTCGTCAGCCTCGAAGAGACAAAGAGATCAAGATGCTTTAGCCAAGGATGCCTTCCAAAAACAAATGGACTATTATACCAAACAATTGGGCTTGGGCTCCGGTATATCCCTAATACCCACTTCGGCATCGGCCACCACACCCTCCTACTCGAGCACCTCGTCTTCACAGGATGATCATCATAAGTCCAAGAGACAGCGTACTGATACGTCAACATCGCTTAAAGATGATCTAAATACAGCAGCAGCTTTGGCGGCTGCAGGTTTTCCATTAAATCTGGGGGGAGGCATGACAAGTATAGAGAAATCCATACGAGGCTCTTCTTCATCATCTTCTAGCCAACAGCCGGAGGCCGATAAGGTAACCTTAACACCTTTGAACTCGGCGGGCATAGCGGCCAACTTACCCTCACAAACGACCATAACTATAGCACCGCCCATAAGTTCGGGAGCCAGTTCAAGCAGTGAACGTTCCGAACGTAGTGAATCTAGAATATCTTTGACCATTACAAATGCGGCAGAGGCAGCCAAGATGCCACCACCCTACGAGGAAGCCGATGAACTGATAATACAACCAATACTCAAAAAACCCTCAGCAACAGCTCAAACGCAATCACAACAACAACAGCAACAACAAAATCCATCCACATCCAACTCACAAATACCACCACCCACCTCGACAGCAAATACTAGCACAGCTAGCGCAGGTTCACACAGCGGTAGCATAGAAGATTTAGCCACTGAATCGGGTAATAATACATCTGCCTCATCGACCAACGAAGAGACACGTAGATCTTCGGGTCGTCTAAAACGTCCACGTTCTGGGGCCGATCATTCCCTCATTAGCGAACAGCCACCAGAGAAAAGACGCGAATTAAGATCCACACGCCACACACGTCAATCGTCATCAGGTAGTGCCGACAATTCCTTAAATCTGTCCACAAGTAGTGAAAACGAAGAAAAACAAGAATGAGTTTTAAGGCGCTTAAGGCGCACATCTATAAATAAATAGTAGGAAATTATTGTTAAAGGACGCCGTCAGAGGAGAAAATGAAAATTAAATTTAAATGGGTGGGGAGAGTAAAACAAAAACCAAGAATGAAAAAAAACAAGCTGCTTTAAAATAATGAACATATAGGGGACTTTAACAGAAAGTTAATTAACAGCTGCTTAAAAGCACGAAAAGAAAATAACAGAGAAAAAAGAGTAGAACTTTTTATTAGTTTTTAGTAAAGAGAAAAACAAAAAAAAAAACATTAATTATAAACTAAAGAGTAAAATATCACAGAAAGACTCTTTATAAAATTATAAATATAAAAACAACTTCAAAAGCAAGTAAAATAAAAAAAAAAAAACAAATATGCAAAAGTGAGTTTAGTTTAGTTGTTAAAATTAAGCTATAAAACAAACAAACCCCCTACCCCCCCCCCCCCCCCCCCCTCTAGTTATTAATACTTATACAGTTTTAAAAATAATTTTATGCTAAAACAAATTAATTGATATAAAAAAAAAAACAAACAAAAAAAATTATTAAATTTTGCAACATAAAAAAATCTATATATTTTTTTTAAATTTAATTTTGTAATATATTATATAAGATATAAATTCTTTTAATATTTTTCTTTTTTTTTTAATTTTAAAATTTTTATTTTATTATAATTTTATTTTAAATAATTTTTACTCATTTTAACAAATCAACACACACACCCACACACACACACACACACTATTTAGAAATTATATTTAAACCCTAACAAATACACAACAATATTAAGAGAAAAGTTTTAATGTTTTATTGTAATAACAAATAGAAACTATTTAAATATAACAACAACGTTGACTTTAAAACAAAACTGCTATAATAGTTTCTTGTAGGGAAAATTGCTATATTAATGCTGCTGTTGAAAATTATTATTTTCATTAGCAATTCTCTTTATAAGCAACTATTATTGCATATTGTTTAATAAAACGTTTGAAAAATAAGAAAAAAATAATTAAATTAATAAAAAAATTATTTCAAGTTTAAAAATTTGCAAATTTAACTAAGTTATGTTATTTACTAATTTGCTGCTGTGACTTTCTTTAACTAGTTAAATATTTTTCAATTTTTTTTACTAGAAATAATTTAATATTTTTTTTTGGTTATTTTTTTCATTTTTCTTGTTTGATTTTTTTTTAAGCAAAAAAAATTTTTTTTAATATAAAAAATTTATATTCGTATTTATTCGATTATCACTTGTAAAATTATTATTATTATTATTATATTATTGTAACTACTATTAAATCGTAAAACCAACAACAACAACAAAAATCTGTAATAAAACACACACAAAAAAAATATACAAATTATTTTCATATATAACAAATGAAATGATAAACAACAAAAAAAAAAAAAAACAACACATTATTGGCATTTATTTCAAATTAAGAGAGAAGTTTTTAGGTTTTCTTTAGAAACGGCAAGGTTAAGCTATTATTAGCAAGATTTATGAGCCTATCAAATCGTTATAATACGGACCTAAGCTTTGGCGGTGTTTAAAGTTTTTAAATCATGAATTGCTGAATTGAAAAGTAATGCTTTAGGAATTGTTTTGAAAATATCCACCCATTTATCCCACAAACAGTTTGTCTTAAAAGCGGGTACTTATGGTAACTTCGTGATGACCTCAAAAGAAATGGACACTAAAAAGGAAGCAAGAAATAGCGAGTTAGGTTAGGAAGTGTTATACATCCTAAGTTGCAACTCCATTCGAAGATAGTCCACTCGAATGTTTATAGTAACTTAAAATGAAGAAATGAAGAAAAAGGAGGAAGTGAATTGTTCAAGAAGAATTTGAGATAGAAGATCAGGATCGCATACAACTCATCGAGTAAAATTGATTGTAATTTTCCTTTTTGAGATGATGACATTCGATATCGAACAAGAAATCAAGTATATTTTAACGTAATTTCGATATTTCAGCTCCAGAATCCTCATTGGTGGCCGCATCCAAATTAGCCCTTCTAATTCCCCTGAAATTTTTTTTTGGTTTGGATGGTTTACTCCCCGCAATGCTTCCCAGTTTGTCGTAGAATCTATTTTCTAGCCATTTTTGTCTGAGACCCTGCCTTCTACTCAGGACAATGGCAAATTGTGAGCTCCATCGTCTTTAGTTTTCCAACCATTTATGCGTAGTCTGCAGAAACCCGTATCAGAATCATTAGATAGCATCTAACCAGTCCAATAAGTTTCCTGCTTGCCATTGCATCAAGTTTTCGATAATTTACAATCCTTAACTCTTCTAGAACTGGTTAGTGATGTCCTGTTAATAGAGAATTGATATAGAGAGAAATAAAGACAGATGCTTTTAGAGGTGACAGTTGGGGAAATAAGTTATGAGAAAGAGTCAAAAGTTCTCATTATCGAATCAATCTGAACGCCTTATGATATTTCTGTTAAATTTTTAGTCTCCTCCTAATGCAAGCTAAAGACAGAGAAGAGATTCAATAGATCCCTCATACTCTTTATCATGATAATTTCTAACGCGGTTATTATGAAGTATTTAAAGTCTTCCTGATAACAGTAATTATATTGGTCAGTTGAGAACGAATGAAGTTTTCCTTCGATATTTCTGACACAATTTTGGTCTTCTAATGCAATATATCCCTCGTCCTCTTTATCATGACAACTTCTATCGCGGTCATTATAGAGTATTTAAAGTCTTCCTGATAACAGTAATTATCTAGCTATAGTTGGGAACTAATCAGGCTTTCATTACATATCTACATTTAGCTCTTACCTTCTTAGTTATAGCACAACACTATTCATTAGTCCATCTCGTTTGAGAGAATTTGAATAGAATTTGTTTTTCATACATTCAGCGGAATTTCGCAGAAATTATTAAGGTCTATATCTGATATTTATGCGCTTATTGCCGCCAGTTACTTGATAATTCTATTGCCAATAGAATCCCCATATGGGTATTAGTACGACTGTTAAATCTCACATCGTCCTGTCTAAAGATGTCCGGCATTCCAGGATCAATCTTGATGTGGTGTTCACACCTGTTAGAGATATAATTGCAGTCCGGTTGTTACTTTGTAACTTTTTTTATGGCCCATATTTCAGTCTGTACTAATAGTGCGTTCATTTTGAATTCACAACTATCCATTTTGAATGGATGTCACATACAGAATGACTCTGTATGTGACATTTTTGAATATATCAGCTGTTAAACCTCACAATAGCAAATTTTTTGTCAGTTGAACTGAAAAAACAATACTTTTCCATATGAATTGACCATATGAATTTGTTTTGAATTATTCTGCCATTAGATGCAATTGTTCTTGTTCAATACTTTTCGTTTAAATCGCTCTATATGATCACTTATATATGATCGTTGAACGTGTGATATTCAAAATGCAGAATAGAAATGAATAAAGTCTTTAAAAAAGTGTTAAATATTTTAAAATACGTGCATTCTGTTTGCGCAATGCTGCTGTGCAACAAAATGCTTCAATTTTAGTAAAATTTAAAATATTTTATAAAATTTTTGTAAAACAATACTTTTCCTATGCTGCTGGAAAAGTTGAAATCATAAAATTTGTTTAAACAACTTCAAAGGTTATTAAAATAAAACATTGCTTTTCTTTTTAAAAAATAATAATTTTCAAGAAATTTTTTTTTTTTTTCAAAAAAGCTGCTGTAAACCAAATAAAAATAATTTTTTGAAACTTATTATTTTAACTTTAAAATTAAACTATTAAATATTAAGTAAAAAGATAAAAATAAAACTTTATAAAGCGCTTATAAAATTAGAAAATAAAAAAATTAAAAACATAAACATTAAAAAATCAATACAAACAAAAAATAAAATTGCATGCTTATTAATTAAATTATTCTATAAATAATAAAACTTTAATTTTAAATAAAAAAAACATAAAACATTTCTATAAAAAAGCACAAAAAATTCAAAAAAAAAAAAAAATGATTTAATATGTAACTAAAAAAAATATATATATTTTCTTAAAAAAACACTATATTAAAAAAAAATAATTTTGTAAATACATAAATAAATATTTTATTAATAAAAAAAAACAAATTCAGTTTTATAATTGGACAATTAATTAAATGTGGCTAAACTTAAGTTTATTAAAATTTTATAAAAATTATTTAAAATATCTTTTAAAAAACCAACAACCATCAACACAAACAAACTATATAGAATTTATCTTTATAAAAAAAAAAAATAAATAACAAACCCAACATAAATATAATAGTAATTCAAAATAAATTTAAATAAAAACCTGTTGCTTCATTATTAAAAACAAAATAATTCATAAAATTTATAAATATAAATATAAAAAAACAATTATTTTTTAATCTATCAGCAAAATAACAAAACATTACATGCTCTGTTACCAACCATAATTATACAAATATAAATAACAAAATAAAAAAAAAAATTAAAAACATTTTTGCAAAACAAATTAAGAAAAAAAATCTCCATTTAAATAAAATAAAAATAAATAAAACAAATTATGTATGAACATTTATTATGACATCATTTTTTTTAAATAATTACTATTTAACTATAAGTATGATTTAATTATTAAAACAAACAACAACAACAACTATTACTACAACAACAAATGATATTGAATTATATATACAACAACAAAACAAAAATTCTAAACAAAATAAAAAAAAAATGTATAAAAAAACCAATGGTTAGTTTTATTTAAAAAGTAGGCCGTAACCCTAATAGATCGAGCTGCACCGAAAACGAATCTGATCTCAGAATTTTTATATCACATTAAGGAGCGCCCAAAACACACATAATACCGTTCCCAAGTTAGTTAGTAGTGTGGCCTGGTATGAAGTAAACCTTACCACTGGGAGATTATTCTGTTAGAGCTTTCTTACAATACGGTCTTAGATTTAACTTTAGCGCCTGATATCGCTCTAATTGCCTGGAGCTTGTATTGTGATTAGGAAAACGGTGGTATATATATTTCTGTTTCTGGGTCTTCAATATAGAACCCCAGGCCTACTATGTCCCTCAATTAAGAACCATCCGTGTAGCAACTGATTCCTAGGTGTAATTGCTCTAATGTTCTGCTTGAACAAGACATTCTATCTGCGATCAGTGTTTCAAAGTTTTCGACTTTGTGTCTGGTATGTGATTGGATATGTTCGATGATTGTGTATAGCCTTCCAATGAGTCCAGTATACATTGATGACGTGTTCTATAACCGTTCTTGGCCAGTTCGCCTAAATTTTAGTGCCTTCTCATACCTTAAATGTGTTTCAATGGTTGGAACGTTTTCAGAGCCTTGGTGGACGTATTCCCTGTAGTAGTTTGATATTACCACTTTTTGTCCAACGAAGTCCACCAGATTATAGAAGCATCAGCTAGAATTGGTCTAAATATATAGTAGGACTGAGACCCTAATTCATGCCTATAGTTCTCCTATATATGTATATCGCCCAGCGCCGACGTACCTTGTTAATCCTATCCTCTATGTAGTGTATCCATTTAAAATTTCCGGTCAAGGATTACACCTAAGTACCTAACTCTGACTGCCACCGGTATCATCTTGCCCAGGAAATGGGGTTCAGTATACTTATAAATGTTTGTTTTTCCGTCTTAACATTGGGGTTAACATTGAGACCTCTCGCTTGGGCCCAGCTCAAGACCGTATTCAGAACCTCCGCAGCTCTTTTACACAAGTAATTGCGATCCTTAGAAGATCTACATCATCTGCATAGCAGGCAGGTCTAAGTCCTTAGTTAGTTAGTGTTAGTTGGTTAGTTAGTTAGTTAGTTGGTTAGTTAGTTAGTTAGTTAGTTAGTTAGTTAGTTAGTTAGTTAGTTAGTTAGTTAGTTAGTTAGTTAGTTAGTTAGTTAGTTAGTTAGTTAGTTAGTTAGTTAGTTAGTTAGTTAGTTAGTTAGTTAGTTAGTTAGTTAGTTAGTTAGTAGTTAGTTAGTTAGTTAGTTAGTTAGTTAGTTAGTTAGTTAGTTAGTTAGTTAGTTAGTTAGTTAGTTAGTTAGTTAGTTAGTTAGTTAGTTAGTTAGTTAGTTAGTTAGTTAGTTAGTTAGTTAGTTAGTTAGTTAGTTAGTAGTTAGTTAGTTAGTTAGTTAGTTAGTTAGTTAGTTAGTTAGTTAGTAGTTAGTTAGTTAGTTAGTTAGTTAGTTAGTTAGTTAGTTAGTTAGTTAGTTAGTAGTTAATTAGTTAGTTAGTTAGGTAGGTAGGTAGTCAGTCTCATTATATAATGCTGCTTGCACCAAAAAATGTACATCCAATGTATTGCTTTTGTTAAAAAAATGACTTTGTTTTACGATTTTATTTAAAAAAATGTGTTATTTTTTATTTCACCATCTAATTAAATTGTGTGGCTTTTTCTTTCTTTGTTTTTCAATAAAAATTAAAATGTTTACATTTTATTATAATTAAATACTATGTATGTTTTATATTTGTGTGTATGTATGTGTGTGTGTTTATATTTCGTTTTAAACATTTAATCATTAATTGTTGTTTGCGTTATAAAATAATTGATATTAGTTTTTGTTTTTTTCGGCAAATACATAAAGATATTGGATATATAAGGAATAAAGCTTAATATTTATCGTATAGATTTTACGTTTTTTTTTTTTGCTTTTGTTTGTTTTCTCTTTTTTATAACAATAGTTGTTGAGGCCATTAAATGGGGTGTTTTTTATTTATTTTAATATAGTTAATAATTTGTAATTTGCTTTAACCTGCCTTATAATTATAAAATAAGAAAGAAAAACTAATAATTCAACTTAAATACAAGACTAAACAATTTAACATAGACAGGCGTATTTTTAAATGAAAAAGACTTGAAATTCCCTAAAGGAAACTTAGCTTTTCTATAGATAGCTAGGGAGTTTAACATTAGCAATACGCCTTATAATAGTAACTATAACAAAAAATGAAAAAAATAAAAATTAAATCCTACTTATAATGTGCTATTTTGAATTTGCATCATAAACTGTACGATTGTTTGTTATATGTTTATATATATATAAAGTTATTACATATATTGCAAAAACATGGAACGTTCACAGGCTTCTTCTAACCACTCTTGATTGCGTTTCTTCTCCTCTGGAGTCTGCTCTCTAACCAATTCATCAAAATCATCATCAAATTGTTCGGGTGTATCATTGTCACCCTCTCCAGTGGCTTCTGTCTCTATTAGTGGTTCACCTATTATTAGTCTTATAGCATTGGGTAAATTTTCAGCCTCTTTTATTTGATGATATATGGCTTCCGCTATTTCCAAAGTACGTCTCAAGTCAATATTACCCGATAGTTCATTGACATGTTTTAGTATCTCTGTAAATTCATATTGACTTTCGATAATAATGTCAGTTTGTTGATCCAATATTGCCACCGATATAAGTATATGAAAATTAGGACAAGGTAATTTCGTCCACAGACATTCCCATAGTTTTAAAATATCATCATTGGAAAATTCACGTTTATACCAAACCAAAAGCCAACGGAAACAAAAATACATATTATCCGAATCATGGGTAATCATGTATTTAAAAAGTCGTGGATTTGCAAATTCTAAGAGAGCACGTAATTGATTGAATTGTGATTTCATGCCGGCTTGATCGATATCAAAGTTGGCGAATACCATGTCCATAAAGCCAACAAAGCACCAAAAGGCATCGACTTCATTTTCCTGGAAAAAGTAAAGATCATGAGTAAAGAAAAACGTTTTAAATTTTTAAATTTTCTTCTTCTATGAAATTTTTGAAAAATTTTCTTTTTTTAGGAAATTTTTGAAAAATTTTCTTTTTTTAGGAAATTTTTGAAAAATTAACTTTTTTTTAGGAAATTTTTGAAAAATTTACTTTTTTTTGAAATTTTCCATTAATTGCATTTTTATATAAAACTCTTTTTATTCGATTAGTTTTCTTATTATAGAAAGATAGATACATTTTCCTTTTAAAAATAAAATTTTCCATTAATTTTCCCTTTTATAGAAAAGTTTTCAAAAAATTTTCCTTTTTATAAAAAATTTTCGAAAATTAAATTTTTTTCGGCAAGTTTTCTTATTATAAAAAATTATCTAGAAAATTTCCTTTTTATATACAAAATTTTCCAGAAATGTTCCTTTTTATAGAAAATTTTCTTTTCATAGAACATTTTCCACAAATTTTTCCATTATACTCACCAATGTTGCCAAAATGGGTGCCAATAAATCCGACATGCCCTGGACATAACCCAAATCAAAATTATACATGACATAGGTCATCAATATACCCTGCAATGTCAACAAATTTGGATTATCTTCACCGGCAAAATAGTCCAATGAGCGATCAGTCCTCTTAACATCCTTTTCAATTTGACACTTGCGATCACGATAACCGGAAAAATTGGCCTCTTGTATTGTGGTCATCGACAACCATTGAGCCTTCATACTATAGTATTCCATGGATTTTTGTTTTCTTCTGGCTATACGCTCCACCTCACTGTCACTCCATTGATAGTAGTTTAGCAGATACTTCCACACTTCGCAACGTAGTTTGGGTTCAATGCCACCTTTGAATATGATTTCTAATATACGACAAGGATCTGAAATGCGACCATCGGGTGTTTGAAATTCCAACCATTGATTTTCGTTAAGAGGTAAACCTCTTAAAACCGGCTTTCGTTCCGGTAGGGGTGGTATAATTTTCTCATCGATTTCCTTAACATTTTCCATTTCACTTGAATCCATTTCGGGTGATTTATCCAAGCTGCTGGCACGACTGCGCGAGTCCGAGGTATTGGTGCTGCCGCTTATGCCCACCATTTGGTAGTTGTCAGAAGGTGGTGATGATTTCTGGCGTTCTTTTACTTCTATGGTGCCAGGTCTAACTTTGGGTGGTGTTTTATGAGCCATATAATCGGGGATACTAGCTAGTAAGCCAACAACTTTATTCGGTAGCCAGCCTTCATTGCCCAAAGAACTGGCTTTTATTTCTCCTATATCAAGCTCGGCAAAAGTTTTCTTCAGTTTTTGGGTCTCGGTGGTTAAGATAACATATTCTTCCCCAGCTCGAGCTGCAGGAGCCATATCGATGACGTGTAATTTCTTAAGGCTGCTTAAAAATAGATCAGCATTACCGTGTTGGAAAAAGAATTCGGTGTGTAAAGTACCATCTATTTTCCGCATAAACTTAATGGTCTGGCGACGTTGTTTGACCTCAATACCAGATAAATCCTCCAAAAAGGTGCGTATCAGGCGAACTTTTGGTATAGAACCGGTAGATGTTTCCATGGGTTTTGTATTGAAAACCTTACACTCCGAAACGGTGCGATTACGTTGTGATATAGTATCCACCAAAGCCCAATCGCCTTGATCCTGGCTGTCATCTGCGATTAAAATATTTTCATTAGGTTTCCACTCTATGTACAAACGTTTAGAGGGACCATATTCCACCAACGACAAAGATCCGCTGGTATTAAGGTCAGCTATATGTTCAGCACTGGCTTTTTTCAATAAAACACCGTCATGGGTGCACAGTATCTGTAAAGGAATAACATGTTTATCATAACATTCCAATTGGAAAATCTTATTTCACCTACATTTCCTATACCCAAGGGTTCTTCTGTCATGCTATTAGCAGGCGTTGTTGATGTTTGGCTAGGAGTAAGAGGTGATTCACCACCTCCAACACTACTACGACCACCACTATCACTCAAAACATTAAATTGCATTTGTTCACTGCTGTTGCTGCGTTCATATCGCACGGAATTTATCATTTTTTCTTTTTTGTTAATTTAAAACTGAAATGCAGTCTTTTCGAAAAGATTTTGTTAAAAATTTCTATGTATAAAAGCTCTAAAAATCTATTTTTTCTTCGATAGATAAAAAATTGTCGCAAAAATTTTCTTTATTTCGTCGTTGTTATTTTGCTTTCGGTGAACAGCTGTTCGAACAAGCAAAAAAATCAACAAAGAAAAATTTTGTTTATACAGTACTTTTTGTTGGGAGATTGCCAGATTGTTGATCACAGAAGAACAGTGGTGAAAGTTGTGGGTGCAGGGTAAATTTCATTTAAAAAGTAAAGAAAATATTCCTTTTCATAGAAATACACTGATAAATTTAAATTTTTGATAAATATTCATTTTATAGAAATTTTCGGTAACTTTTCTTTTCATAGAAACAAATTTTTTTCATTAGAAAATGTTCCATAAAATTTTTCTTTCTATAAAAAAATTTTCGATATAATTTTTCTTCTTATAAAAAATTGTCTACGAAAATATTTTTTATATAATTTAACTTTTTCGATAAACTTTCATCTTTTTTAGAAAATTAATAAATTTTGTCTTTACAATTGAAAATTTTCTATAATATTTTTTCTATGGATATTTTTTTATAAATTTTTATTCTACAGTAAAATATTGATAAATTTTGTTTCTAAAGACAATTTTCGATAAATATTGTTTTATAAAAATTTTCGATGAATTGTTTGTAGAAAATTTGTATGAATTTTCCATCAAAATAATATTTTTTTAGACAATTTTATAATAAAATCTGGAATTACTTAACAATTTTCAATAAAAATTATTTTTGTATAAAATGTTTCAAAAAATTTTATTTTTTTGTAAAAAAAATTGAAACAGAACCAAACTCTTGGCAATATTAAAAATGCTGACAGTCTGGTAACGTCATACAATGTTTTTGTTTCGAGAAACGTCATAAACAAAACTGGTCGCACGTGCATTACTATACAACTTTTTTTTGGAAATTTTGTAAAAAAATTAAAGAAAACTGAAAATAAAAGTAAAATTCTTTTCAAAATGAGTGACAGTGAGGGTGAGGAACAACCGAAAAACACCAATGAGCCGGTAGAAAATGCTTGGGCCATGAAAATACCAGCATTTAAACCGGATGACAATCCTAATGGTTTAGTTGAGGAATCTTCCTTTGCCACTCTATTTCCGAAGTATCGTGAGAAATACCTTAATGAAGTATGGCCTCTAGTGCAACAAGCTGTGGCTGAGTATAATCTTAAAGCAGAACTCGATTTGATTGAAGGCAGTATGGTGGTGAGGACAACACGTAAAACTTGGGATCCCTATATTATCATCAAAGCCCGTGATATGATTAAGTTAATGGCACGTAGTGTACCCTTTGAACAGGCAAAACGTGTGCTGCAAGATGAAATCGGTTGTGATATTATTAAAATTGGTAATTTAGTAAGAAAGAAGGATAAATTCGTGAAAAGACGTCAAAGGCTGATTGGACCCAATGGAGCCACTTTGAAATCCATAGAACTGTTAACAGATTGTTATGTTTTGGTACAGGGCAACACGGTAGCCGCTTTGGGTCCCTATAAAGGTTTGCAACAAGTACGAGACATTGTTATAGACACCATGGAAAATGTACATCCCATTTACAATATCAAGGCATTAATGATCAAAAGAGAGTTGATGAAAGATCCCAAATTAGCTAATGAGGATTGGTCACGTTTCTTGCCCAAGTTCAAGAATAAAAATATTAGCAAACGTAAACAACCTAAAGTTAAGAAACAAAAGAAAGAATACACACCCTTCCCACCGGCACAGCCTGAAAGTAAAATCGACAAACAATTGGCTTCTGGTGAATATTTCCTTAATAAGGAACAGAAACAACAGCGTCGCCAACACGAACGTGAATCCAAACAAGCCGAAGCCAGAGAGAAGCAACAGGAAAGACGTCAAAAAGATTTCATACCACCCACCGAAGATCAGGCCTCTACGTCAAGAAAACGTGCAGCTGGTGAGGATAATAAATTTGATGTTAAGGCTCTGAAGGCTAAAGTGGCGAAAGCTAATAAGAAAATGAAATCGTAGAGCTTAGTTTTAAAAGTTTATTTTAGTTTATAAGAAGTGATTTTTTTGCTTTCTTCATACCTGTAATAAGTAAGATTTTATAAATGGATTTTATTTAATGTATAATAAAAAGATTAAAATATAGAAAAAACGAGCATAATTTACTTCAATTATTAATAAAATATTTACTTGCAGTTAAAAAATCAAGAATTATTTTGAACCAAGTAAGTTTTCTTAATATTCTATTCATTCTTTCGATATTTAGTAACCAGCTCTAAAATACACCAAAAACAAACATATAACTGTCATTTTCAAAATATCGATAAAGTTATGTTTTGTTTTTAGTTACTTTTGTTTGTTTATAGTGCGGTAGTCGGTTATTGTGTCGAGTTGCTCGTTTTTATAGAAATTCAATGGTAAAAAGTTAATAGTTTTTTCATAAAAGTGCTTAATATTATAAATAAAGGGATACAGTTTATATATAAATAAAAAGTTTCCCAATAAAAAGTGGTTTAAAAATGAAAAATGTGTGTAAAGTTTAACTGGCAAGTTGAAGAGAGTGTGGTTGCCATTTTTTATTTTGCTTTCCATAGGGATGTACTTTTTTTGTTTACGTTTTTATGTGAATTAGTTAAGGTAAAGAGTTATTAATCGATAAATGAATTTTCAGTTATGATACATTATGTTTAAACAAATAATTTAATCAAAATATAAAAAGCAAAAATTTTTAATGAAATACATACATATGTACCTATTGAAAGGTAAGTTATATTTTACTTATTACAAACGTCTAGTATTAAGTACGTTATTTAGTTATTAAAATAAATAGCAATGCCTTTACTAGTACATGATTATCCACTTTTTACTTTACACAAATTTAGAGTATCTGGTTAATAAATAAAGGAAATTTACTTTCCATAAACGATCGGTACATAATTGGCCGTATTTTCTTTCTAGCCCCTTTTACAGAATATAAGCTTATTGTCAATGAATCATGTAACAATTAAGGCATCAAGAGAAATATTCGCAAACATTTTTTTATAACAAATAAATCTCTCGAATTCTGTAGAGTTAACTTCAAATCACGAACCAACGCGATAGGATACTAGTTATATTTGAAATTTGAAGTCAAATAACTCTTTATAGACAGTAAGCTCTCATCACTCAAATATCCTCCAGGGTACAACAAGTGACGATAATTTTCCACCATATCCAGTTATACCATGTCAAAAAACCAGCTAGAAACTGTTAGAGTTAGGGCTTTGCCAAAACCTAAAATCTGAGTTTTATAATTTACCAAATAAATATGTATAAATTTCAGTAAATTTTTAAAAAAAATTAACAAATATTGAATCTTTGTACTATAAATAAGACTACCGACAATAGCTCATACTATTAGAATAGACTATAGACTAGACCAAGATAGTCTATAAACAGAATTATAGCCTAGACTAAAATTGGACTAGACTATAGACAGGACTATAGATTAGATATAGACTAGAATATAGACTAGGATATAGACTAGACTATAGACTAAACTATTATACAGTATTAGATAGGACTATAGGCTAGCCTGTAGACTACACTATACTAGACTATAGACTAGACTATAGACTAGATATAGATAGACTATAGAATAGATATAGGCTAGACTATAGGACTAGGACTATAGACTAGACATATAGACTAGACTATAGACTCTAGACTATAGACTAGACTATAGACTAGACTATAGACTAGACTATAGACTAGACTATAGACTAGACTATAGACTAGACTATAGACTAGACTATAGACTAGACTATAGACTAGACTATAGACTAGACTATAGACTAGACTATAGACTAGACTATAGACTAGACTATAGACTAGACTATAGACTAGACTATAGACTAGACTATAGACTAGCTATAGACTAGACTATAGACTAGACTATAGACTAGACTATAGACTAGACTATAGACTAGACTATAGACTAGACTATAGACTAGACTATAGACTAGACTATAGACTAGACTATAGACTAGACTATAGACTAGACTATAGACTAGACTATAGACTACTATAGACTAGACTATAGACTAGACTATAGACTAGAACTATAGACTAGACTATAGACTAGACTATAGACTAGACTATAGACTAGACTAGACTAGACTATGACTAAAACTAGACTATAGACTAGACTATAGACTAGACTATAGACTAGACTATAGACTAGACTATAGACTAGACTATAGACTAGACTATAGACTAGACTATAGACTAGACTATAGACTAGACTATAGACTAGACTATAGACTAGACTATAGACTAGACTATAGACTAGACTATAGACTAGACTATAGACTAGACTATAGACTAGACTATAGACTAGACTATAGACTAGACTATAGACTAGACTATAGACTAGACTATAGACTAGACTATAGACTAGACTATAGACTAGACTATAGACTAGACTATAGACTAGACTATAGACTAGACTATAGACTAGACTATAGACTAGACTATAGACTAGACTATAGACTAGACTAGACTAGACTATAGACTAGACTATAGACTAGACTATAGACTAGACTATAGACTAGACTAGACTAGACTATAGACTAGATATAGACTAGACTATAGACTAGACTATAGACTAGACTATAGACTAGACTATAGACTAGACTACTAGACTAGACTATAGACTAGACTATAGACTAGGACTATAGACTAGACTATAGACTACTATAGACCTAGACTATAGACTAGACTATAGGACTGGACTAGAGACTAGACCTATAGACTAGACTTATAGACTAGACTATAGACTAGACTATAGACTAGACTATAGACTATACTATAGACTAGACTATAGACTAGACTATAGACTAGACTATAGACTAGACTATAGACTAGACTATAGACTAGACTATAGACTAGACTATAGACTAGACTATAGACTAGGACTATAGACTAGACTATAGACTAGACTATAGACTAGACTATAGACTAGACTATAGACTAGACTATAGACTAGACTATAGACTAGACTATAGACTAGACTATAGACTTAGACTATAGACTAGACTATAGACTAGACTATGACTAGACTATAGACTATAGGACTAGACTAGACTAGACTATAGACTAGACTATAGACTAGACTATAGACTAGACTATAGACTAGACTATAGACTAGACTATAGACTAGACTATAGACTAGACTATAGACTAGACTATAGACTAGACTATAGACTAGACTATAGACTAGACTATAGACTAGACTATAGACTAGACTATAGACTAGACTATAGACTAGACTATAGACTAGACTATAGACTAGACTATAGACTAGACTATAGACTAGACTATAGACTAGACTATAGACTAGACTATAGACTAGACTATAGACTAGACTATAGACTAGACTATAGACTAGACTATAGACTAGACTATAGACTAGACTATAGACTAGACTATAGACTAGACTATAGACTAGACTATAGACTAGACTATAGACTAGACTATAGACTAGACTATAGACTAGACTATAGACTAGACTATAGACTAGACTATAGACTAGATATAGACTAGACTATAGACTAGACTATAGACTAGACTAAGACTAGACTATAGACTAGACTATAGACTAGACTATAGACTAGACTATAGACTAGACTATAGACTAGACTATAGACTAGACTATAGACTAGACTATAGACTAGACTATAGACTAGAATATAGACTAGACTATAGACTAGACTATAGACTAGACTATAGACTAGACTATAGACTAGACTATAGACTAGACTATAGACTAGACTATAGACTATACTATAGACTAGACTATAGACTAGACTATAGACTAGACTATAGACTAGACTATAGACTAGACTATAGACTAGACTATAGACTAGACTATAGACTAGACTATAGACTAGACTATAGACTAGACTATAGACTAGACTATAGACTAGACTATAGACTAGACTATAGACTACTATAGACTAGACTATAGACTAGACTATAGACCAGACTGTACACTAGACTATAGACCAGACTGTACACTAGACTATAGACCAGACTGTACACTAGACTATAGACCAGACTGTACACTAGACTATAGACCAGACTGTACACTAGACTATAGACTATACTACACACTAGACACCACACAAGAACCACACACTAGACACCACTCGTACTTGCCATTTAGAAGTTATAGATATTTCCAACTGTTTTTCTCCTATTCCACTGTGCAAAGTTTTTGCGATTATTCGACTATACCAAATTGCTTTAGAGGCTACTAGTTGTCTGATTATCATGTGATCGTGAATGACTAAATAAAATTTCATAGTTGTTTTACTTACCATAACCCTTTCTAATTTCAAGAAAATAAAACATTTTTTGTTTTGGTTTCACTATTTTAGTTTTAGTTTTCCTTTTTTATTCGTTAACAAACTTTCAGAATGGAAATGTATGATTTTATGTTTTTCTTCTTCTTCTTCTTGTTGTTGTTCTTTAATTTTCTTAGGTATGATATAAAATTCTTAATGTCTTAAATTCACTTATGTATGATTTTGTTTTATATTAATTTTTGTTGTTGTTGTCGTAAATCCTTTAAGGTTTATGTTATTTATTTTTGTTTATGTATATTTTAGACTTTTTGAAGTCATACAAGAGTTTTATTTTTAAATAATGGCTCGTACTTAATACAATCTTCAATGTTTATTTTAGTTTTAATAATTTTCTTTTTTTTATCAAATTGTTTTCTAAATATTGTAAGATATGTGCAAACATACAATGTTGCAAGTTTTTAATTTATTTTTTTTTTTAGATTTTTTTTTCTCAAAAATGTATTAAAACTTCAAAACTTATTCGGAGACAAAAAAGATTTTTCATTTTGCGGAATTCAGTATTTCGAATGGAAATTTTATTTTTGGATTTTGAGTAATATTCATACAAATTTGGAAAATAAAATTTCTACCCTTGATAATGAATATTTCGATATTTTATTGAAAATTGTGTCCATCGCGTTATTGAATAAGTTTTTAAAAAGTATTACTGCAAACTCCAGCCTTGACCTATTCAAAACATTGATAACAAAGGCCAACAAATTTTTAATCAAAGTATACTCTTTTCTAAAATATCTATCACATTGAGTTTTCAAGATATCGTGTCCTTTAAGTCCTCCTATTTGGCCATAACAGCGTGAAGACATCTTTATTTATAAAATATGTTATGATTTCAGAAAGTCCAATGTATAGACTTTAAAATAAAGATTTAACCTAGATTATATCTCCTTTATTTTTCGAGATATTTTAACATAAAATTTGAAACTAGCTTAAAGTATTACAGATTTTCATCTATATTTCGCCTTTATTTTACGACAAACTTATATATCACAATTTTTCATAAATTGTTCCATAAAATTAGTTTTTGAATTGTTTCAAAATCTCTGGTATTTGCTGAGATATCGTCTGCCGTAAATTAAAGGCAATATCTTATTCTTTGAATTAAGATATCTCGAAGTAAAAAGAAGATATAACAAAGCTTAAACATAGTTGTTAAAGTCGACAGATTAGACTTTCCGATGATATAACATATGTTTACATATAAAGCTATATTTGGGCTGTTATAACGTCTCTAATATGGCCAATTTTTTATAATACGATATATAGAAAACATGATGTAATGAAGAAATTCTGAGGCCAGTGCTCTAGAAAAGGTTTTTGAAATGTTGTTGGCCTGAGTAATTTTTGCACCAATGTCTCTGAATCGTGGTTTTAATCCGTTAGAGGGGAATAATACTTTAAGTTTTAATATAGTTTTCCTTTAATTTTGGACTTAATTTCTACAAAAAGGTTTAAATGTTGAACTTGTTCAAAATTTTTGCTTTTTTTCGATTAAAACTCTAAGTATACTTGGTTGATAATACAGATAGATTTCTTTAGGTATATTTTTATGTATATAGTAAGTAGTATATACTAACGGAATTAGGTTTTGGTTTAGGTTTTCTTATGTATTTCTGTCTGGCTATCAAATTTAAATCTAAAAAAAAGTATAGAAAATAATAAACCTAATTAAATTGTCTTGTTTTTCTTTTTTGTTCGTTTCTTTTTTTTTATTATAAATCTACACAAAATTAACATTAAATATATATATTTTGTTGTTTTTTCGATTTTATATGTTTGTTTTTTTTAAAAATGCATACAATAGTAGTCGAAATAATCTCTAAAAACTATACACAAAAAAAGAAAAAAAGCTTAAAGCCTTCTAACAATCTCTCCCTTACAAATTAATCATAATAATATAATAATATTTAATAATAATTATAATCAGATTATGGTATAATAAATATACTTCTTACAAAGAATTTTTAAATTTTTAAAAAAATTTTCTCACTTCAATTTAGTGTTTTTTGTCTTTTGACTAATTTTCCTTAGTTTTTCTTTTGCTTATCCAAAAAAAGAAAAAAATCTCTAATTTATTCATTTCTTTTACTAGTATTTTGTTCAAAACTTTTTGCTTGCAAAAATTATAAATTAATTATTTTATTTTGGTAATTCATAAAATTGGACGGGAAGCGCTTTAGGTGTTATTATTTCATCATCGAAATCATCATCATGTATGGAATAATCACCATTATTACCACCACTCTGTTCATGATCAAATTCATTTGGTACTATTTCAACATCGGTGGGTGTTCCCAAAGTCGATGATCGTCCATTATTGCCGCCGGCATAATTTGTTCGCGATTTATGTTTGATCACATATTCTCTTAAGAGATGTGAGTACAGTATATCGTCTATATAGAACATGGTGCCCAAATTGTAGACAAATACTTCACTTTCTGTTATTTTGGCATTATTGACACTTGTTGCATTACTGCCGGGATTTCGTGTGATTTTTATGTGTCCACCACCGATTGTTTCGAAAACTTCATTGTCCTTTAAGTCACGATTGTAGAGACGTCCCTTAACAAAGTGATTTAAAAGCATTTTAACACCGCGTTGTGAGGCCTGAAAGAGAGGAAAATATGGATATTAGAATAGTAGATAGAGTGCTATAGATTTAGTCCGCATATCAGAATGCATTCAAAGAGAAGATCCGAAGATGGCGACAATTGCCAGTTTTCTACAGATGTTTGTGAAGGTAAGAATTCCATATTGATTAACCCTTGATCGAGTCTAAAATGAACAATAGTCTGAACATTAACACAGTGAAAGTCGAGTTCCTGTATATCAGATGGGGATTGTGATCAGTTGGAGAATGTGATCCTCAAACTTTAAAAAATCGAATAAAGTTTTGGTTACAAACTCTTAATAAAAGTCCCATATAGTAATAAATGGGTAGATATAAGGATTAAGGACTTTTAGTTCAGATTAGTATCTTATTTAAAAGCAGTATCTTGAGATCAAATCCAAAGTACTTGGGCTAATGTAATCACCTTGGAGGCCATCGATTAAGGTAAAACACTCCTAATAACGATCCCAAATAGTGTTAACTGGATTAGATCCTCAAAAGTATTGCTCAGCATTCTCATACAGGAAGTCATTTCGTTATTGTCGCATAATTCAATTCCGAAAAAGATACCAATGACCAAAGTGTCTACACCAAATAGACGCTATTTCTAGTTCACTTGTTTATCCAGAGAATGTGAACTTTGTCACCCGCTGCAAATTGTCCAGCATCCTGAAAACTGTCCTTCCATAAACTCACAAAGTCAGCATCTGTCCTCAAATTTAACGGTTTGTAGTTCACCGATAGTTTATATGTACATGTTTGGCAATCGGAATAAGTTTGGACAACCAACTATTTCGCTGTTTTAGGCTTCTCTGAATATCCCCCTGGGGCTTCCCCCATTTTGTTGTGGTTGCAATCCGGGGGAAAAGAGGTCTACCGGGACTATAAACTGATGATGTCAAATGTATCCTCGGCCTTTCCATGGAATGATTTTACCTGTGGTCGAACTAGAGAGCTATATAATTTGGAAGCACTGGAATATGTTACCCATCTTGGTGTGATAGCAATTGTGCTGAAAAGAGATGCTCTAGTCTGCCGGGACTATAAACTGATAATGTCAAATGTATCCTCGGCCTTTCCATGGAATGATTTGACCTGGGTCCAACCATAGAGCCATATAATGTAGTACCACGGGAACCGGTAGCCCACAGGGCAGAGTTTCGTACTTCGTCTAAGCATTGGATATGAGTTGTTTTCAAGTATTAACGATACGGGGTGAATGTAGAGTATACGGACTTAGTCCACCCGTATACCTAGAGTGAGTGTGTCGGATATTTTTCTCAATGAATGTGTCTGATGAATGAGAAGTTTGTTGGTTTTAATAGTAATGGATGAAATATTATACAAGGGATACCATTGAATTGTCCTTCCTTGTTAGACAATCTCATCTGAGTGGTTGTAAAGGGAGGTGATGTTTTTGAAACAAAGCAGCAATGGTCAGGAGATTAGATAGCTCGAGAACTTGATCAACATGCTCGTACATGATCCGGCAGAATCATGTGCGTGTAGGAAACACGGGGCTATAAACTGATGATGTCAAATGTATCCTCGGCCTTTCCATGGAATGATTTTACCTGTGGTCGAATTAGAGAGCTATATAATTTGGAAGCACTGGAATATGATACCCTTGATGATCTTCCACCATCTTGGTGTGATAGCAATCGTGGGGAAAAGAGATGCTACCAGTACCTCTAGTCTGCCGGGACTATAAACTGATAATGTCAAACATATCCTCGGCCTTTCCCTGGAATGATTTGTCCTGGGGTCGAACTAGAAAGCCATATAATGTAGTACCACGGGATCCGGTAGCCCACAGGGCAGAGTTTCGTACTTCGTCTAAGCATTGGAAATGAGTTGTTTTCAAGTATTAATAATACGGGATGAATGTAGGGTATACGGACTTAGTCCATTATACAAGTGATACCATTGAATTATCCTTCCTTGTCAGGGTATGTTCAGGGGTTACTATGTTCATACCAAACTTACCACAGTGTATTCTCTGTAAGTAAATAATTTGATGGATTTGTATTTCGGTCTACCGATTACGTCTGTAGGTCCTGTGCCGAATCAACAAAGACTATCCCATCTGAGTGGTTGTAAAGGGAAGTGATGTTTTTGAATATCGGTAGTTACGCAACAAAGCAGCAATGGTCAGGAGATTAGATAGCCCGAGAACTTGATTAACGTGCTTGTACATGGTCCGGCAGAACTATGTGCGTGTAGGAAACACAAAGGAGCGGTGATGAGACGTCTAAGAGCTCACACAGTGGTTGTAAAGGCCAACCCGGCAGGTGTTCACATAAAGCACATCGGCTTATACTCTTCGTATTTATTTAAAAATTTCATAATCTTCGAAGGAGCAATCTTCAGTATCTGTTTTGGCATAGAAAGTTGCTACTGACGCCTCATATAAAGAGGTGATAACGTAAGTCTACGCCGGGATGCAAAGTACTAATCGGTAAAGTTAGAAAACAATAGATATTTTGAGTTTGTTATATGATGGTTTTTCGGTACCAGATATATTTCTCAAAGGCATTTAAAGTTAATGCGGTATTCGATACTGTTGAAAACTCTGCGAAATTAAGGTGTCCTCGGTACACCCTAATATCGGCATACCAATATACATACGACGAAAAATCTTCCCAAATTAATAATTACAAAATAAAATATTCCTTTGGAATTTGTAACTTACCATAACATCATCACTTAATTTATCAAATCCTAATTTCTCAAATGCTTTATCGTCCGGAACAAAGAATGTGTAATTGGCTCCTGATACGTGTGGTGCTATTTCAGCATTATTTAAAAATCTACAATTGTAAAAACACACACAAAAATTATACATACATAAATCATAAAATACAACAGACAAACTATCATAAGTCGTAACAGCAGCAAATACCTGGTGATTTGTGTAAATCTGGGATCTCGTTCCAAAGCCAAAAATGAATGTGACAAAAATTGTGCACCAAACCAAGGGAAGGCCAGTAATGGTGGTGTCTCCTTATCCTTGTGCATCTATGTTTACATAATATTAAGGTTGGTTTATGGTATGATTTTATTACCAGTCCAGGAGAAGTAAGACGAAAAAGAGAGGGAGGAAATAAAAAGAATAACAATACATATAGATATACAAACATTAATCTTTTCAAACACCATCACCATTCATAACAACACACCATTTACCTGATGCAATTTGGATACAACAGCCTCGGAGACAAACAATACCTCTGTTATAATAAATACCTGATTACCATTAGACAATGTGTAATCGGACATTATGGATACATTGTTGACCGAAGGTGCAGCTAAAGGAATGTTGTTTGTTATGGCATAAGAAGGATGAGATGCAAAACATAAATCAAGGATTATTATTGGAAAATATTTTAAGTAAAATATGTAGGTAATAATCAAAAAATGTATATTTAATGCTTACGTTGACCTCTGAAGATGACATTCTCACCACCCATGGTGCGTACAACCATTTGATCCATATTCTTAACGTCACTCATACGTAAAGGCTTTTGGGTGGGCAAGAAATGATTGCGCAATACACTTTCTGTGAAATCTTGTACACTGAACGGATAGAAGCCCCAATCGATGGGATGCCAACGTTGAAATGCATTGTCGGTGGGTATGAGAATTGTATAAGAGCCATCGTCCATTATTTGTGTAAGATTACTTTTCGACAGGAAATGCTGGAAAACTTTTGTGCCACTTTTCATGCTGCCAAGAAATGACATTAAAGGGCTCGCCTTTGACTCCTTTAAAATGGGTTCATTCTTCGTATGTGCAATATTGCTGGTTGAATTGCGCATCTCTAAACGTTGTGGTTCATTGTAACGACTGTAATCAGACAAAAAAAAGTGAAAAAATAAGTGAAGAAGAAAAGAATAGTTTTTTTTTGTTTTTGTATTTCTAGTTCTATGTATATTGCACAATTTATGCAAGAGTCTTATAAAAACGGATGTTAAAATGTTTTGGAAAATTTATTGATTGTCAAAGTTTTTTATTTTCGGGCTTAGAAAAAAGTAAACTACAACTATTTTAAGTGTTCTTCAATTTTGTTCTAAAATTGGCAAAAAGTTGCCTTAATTTATATACTCGGTAATGTTTGAAAAAAGTTAAGCAGAAGCCTTACCATTTTAGGGGATTGTAGAGAGTTTGATTTAAAAGAGAATAATTGGAACTTCGTACTATTAATTTATAAGATTTGTGATGTTTATTGTCATAAATTGATCATGTTCAACTATTATATTGCGAGCTGGATCATATTTCAGTTTTCGATATTCAACGATAGCAGTTAGTGTCGTAATCCACCGGGTTATAACTACTAAAGGAGGTTTAACTGTACTATCAAGAGTAATATTATTATCTTGTTCAGATACGTTTGTCTTACAATTTTATTTTTGGAAATCGATATTAGAAAAAAGACCTTGGTTTAGTGTAGTATCACCCTAAACGTATGCAAGGAAACTTGTCTGATCTCCTTACAAGAAACTTATTCGCATTCGAATTGTTTGTTTGAGTTCAAGTTCAAGCACTAAGGAAACGAGTTCACGAAAAACATTTTGAACTGTCTTAGGCATTCATTCTTGCTAGCACTCAAATTGGATCGAATATCCATCTAGGTCACAAGGCCTCCGAATGAACTCGTTAACTAGCGAGCAAGCCACGTAACTAACCATCCATCGAATATAAGCGCTATAGTTGATATAATTAGGTTCTTTGGAAATAAAGAGAGGGGTAATCATATGAAAATCCCTTACCACATGATTCGACCATTATAAACCTTAATAATAAACTTTTACTTTAACGCTATAAATTAGTTAGATTAGATGAACCCTAAGGTGCAACTCCACTCGAATACCGTTTTGGTCTATTATGATTTCCTTCATCAATAATGTCCATAGAAACTTAAAAAATTATACAGGAACAAGAGAAATAGTACAGATTCAGTTCATGGAAGAAATTTGATAAAAAATCAGAATCATTGAGGCTAAGTCCTCCATCCGAAAGAGCTGTTAAATCTTAATAAATTGCATGGCTAACTCCTAGAAATATTTGCCAGCTCGTCGTAAAATCTATTACCTAGACAATTTCGTCTGAGATCCTGTTATCTAGTACAATGGAAAATTAGGTGCTCCATTGTCTCTAGCTCCTTAAAGTCCATGCATAGCTTGACGAAGTCTGGTATAGTAATATCCCATTTGCTAATACAAGCAATATTAGTACAAAGCCCCTTTAAACCCCCACCAAAATCCTTTTGTCCCAATTGTCACTACAGACCACAGATCGGCATGATCATGTATCAGTTCAAATCGCTAGATCCGCATGTAGTTTATTTCTAACATAGTCTGTATTGCCCACAGAGGCACACCTTTGGGATTTCTTGGGTATCCATCTATAGATATCCATTTTCAAGGACTCCCACCACAAAATATATTCATAAGTAAGAATATATCTGACAACCGAGGTGTAAATCCAAATCACTATGTCTGCCTGCAGTTCTTAACAATGGAACTTTTCTACGTATATTAGGAGTTGAGTCCCTTCTTAATTCCTTCCCGAGTATTTTCCCTTCAGTATAGCTTGCTATTCAGAATGGTCCCTAAATACTTAGCTCCACTAGATAAACTTTACTCGAAGCCACCTAACCTAGGCAGCCTAAAGTTATTAGGTCTGGTAAGAGGTACTAGTTCAATTTTTGGCGGTTTTACTTCCAAACCTTTTGTTTTCGCCCTTTGAGTTCACCCATAATATCGCAGACTGAGGATAAACAAATTCCTTTAAGCAGTAACACTACATCATCCGCATAAGAAACTATCTTTCTACCTTTGGAATCAAATAGCCTTAGAATACCGTTAACCGTTAGTAACTAGAAGAGGAGATAATTCTCCTTCCTGGAGAGTCCCCCTAGTAACTTTACTTTAAAAGCAGTGATCCCCTAGGCTTGAGTTGATAAATTTGTTAGAAAGCATACGGACTATCCTCTTTATCAGGAAGTTTTCTTTACCAGTGCATTCCTAATGGCCTCAATCTTATAATCTAATTTTTGTTTTTGGCTATTAGTTTTCTATATTCTACGCCCCTGGTTAATGGGAAAAAAGAGAAAGGGAAACAAAAAAATAAAATTAGCAACCAACAAATAATAACCTAAAAAAATCAAAATTAAACAAAACTTTTACCACAAGTTGTAGTATTCTACAAACTATAGTAGTAACACTTAGTACTTACCTATTACTGCCTTCCTGTATATTACGTTTCGAATAGGGTGACTTCCGATCACCCAAATATCCATCAATAGCCAAAGCAATTAGATTGTCGTTGATGCGTACACGATGTAGTATTTGAAAACCATTCAATAGCCATACCACATTGTTGGGGGATTTTTCTAATTTGCGAAAAACAATTTTATGCCCATTACCATTACCAAATGATGAGGAGTTCTCCTCATCAGCATAGTTATCGAATGCACGACCCGGCACCATATGCTCCAACATAAACTCTTTCAAACGTGGTTTTTCAATTGTACGAACATCAATTTTAGGTATAATCAAAGTGAATGGTATATCTGAAAGTATCAATTAAAAAAAAACCCAAAAAATAAAACAACATTTACATAGAATACAAACATTATCGTGTATTCGTACGAAACGAAGAAATGTAAAGGTAGAGAAGCAAAGATAGCAATGTGCACATTTGTAAATTTTGAAATTTCGTCAGCTAAAAGTTTTGACTGAATACAATTATTCAATAAGAATAACCAGATGTTGCTATTACATTAGTTTATTACGAAAATGGTTATTACTACTTTTGCTTCTATAATACTCAAATAACAAATGTTTAAATTTGTAAAGTGTGCTAAAGTTTAAACAATTGTTTTTCTCGTTATTTGCATAAGAAAGGGGGTAAATTCGGTATGGAGAATAACACTTTGCAATTAGTTTTCAGTTTTCATTTTCTGTTTGATTTCGTTTTTTTTGTATTTCGGTTAAATGGGTTCTCTTTTCTTGTTATTCCACTTTTCCACTTTAACAAAATTCTTAAGTTTTATTATGAAAACGTTTTTGCAACACTTTAAATTTAGTGTATAAATTTAATGAATTTGTTTATTTTATTGCGTGCTTGAAAATTTTACATAGTTTCACATAGACTTTTACTTAATCATCATCGTTATCACAAACACTTCAAAATGTAAATGTTTGTCAGTATGTTGGTGTTTTATTCTGTATATGAAGTAATTTTTTAAATAGTACAGTTGGTGACAATAAAATGGTCAGAACTGTTAGTCTGATAAGAAAGTACTGCGGTAATGGTGCTAAACTGCTTATTATTATTATGCTCCATTAATAATGCAATTCAAGGAGTGTAATTTTTAAGACTCTAGAGCCTTTTATAGATCTTGATGTCCTAGATATCGATATATTGCATGTGATAAAGTAGTTCAGTTCGAGTTCAGTTCTAGTTCAGTTCTAGTACAGTTTTAGTTCAGTTCTAGTTCAGTTCTAGTTCAGTTCTAGTTCAGTTATAGTTCAGTTTCTAGTTCAGTTCTAGTTCAGTTCTAGTTCAGTTCTAGTTCAGTTCAGTTCAGTTCTAGTTCAGTTCTAGTTCAGTTCTAGTTCAGTTCTAGTTCAGTTCTAGTTCAGTTCTAGTTCAGTTCTAGTTCAGTTCTAGTTCAGTTCTATTCAGTTAGTTCAGTTCTAGTTCAGTTTCTAGTTCAGTTTCTAGTTCAGTTCTAGTTCAGTTCTAGTTCAGTTCTAGTTCAGTTCTAGTTCAGTTCTAGTTCAGTTCTAGTTCAGTTCTAGTTCAGTTCTAGTTCAGTTCTAGTTCAGTTCTAGTTTCAGTTCTAGTTCAGTTCTAGTTCAGTTCTAGTTCAGTTCTAGTTCAGTTCTAGTTCAGTTCTAGTTCAGTTCTAGTTCAGTTCTAGTTCAGTTCTAGTTCAGTTCTAGTTCAGTTCTAGTTCAGTTCTAGTTCAGTTCTAGTTCAGTTCTAGTTCAGTTCTAGTTCAGTTCTAGTTCAGTTCTAGTTCAGTTCTAGTTCAGTTCTAGTTCAGTTTCTAGTTCAGTTCTAGTTCAGTTCTAGTTCAGTTCTAGTTCAGTTCTAGTTCAGTTCTAGTTCAGTTCTAGTTCAGTTCTAGTTCAGTTCTAGTTCAGTTCTAGTTCAGTTCTAGTTCAGTTCTAGTTCAGTTCTAGTTCAGTTCTAGTTCAGTTCTAGTTCAGTTCTAGTTCAGTTCTAGTTCAGTTCTAGTTCAGTTCTAGTTCAGTCTAGTTCAGTTTCTAGTTCAGTTCTAGTTCAGTTCTAGTTCAGTTCTAGTTCAGTTCTAGTTCAGTTCTAGTTCAGTTCTAGTTCAGTTCTAGTTCAGTTCTTAGTTCAGTTCTAGTTCAGTTCTAGTCAGTTCTAGTTCAGTTCTAGTTCAGTTCTAGTTCAGTTCTAGTTCAGTTCTAGTTCAGTTCTAGTTCAGTTCTAGTTCAGTTCTAGTTCAGTTCTAGTTCAGTTCTAGTTCAGTTCTAGTTCAGTTCTAGTTCAGTTTATTTCAGTTCTAGTTCAGTTCTAGTTCAGTTGTAGTTCAGTTCTAGTTCAGTTCTAGTTCAGTTCTAGTTCAGTTCTAGTTCAGTTGTAGTTCAGTTCTAGTTCAGTTCTAGTTCAGTTCTAGTTCTAGTGGAGTGTTAAGTTTATACACTTGCAAGAGTCAATGTACTTGCTAGAAAGATAATGGGGCTTGAGGATAACCGTCCAACTGGAATAATGTTTGTTGGAAGGAACGTATTCTTAGTGGACACACAGGTTTACAAGCACAACTATACAAAATTTGACGAACGGAATCAGATGAATGTAGAGCATGAGGAGAGGTCAGTGAAATGCCGGGACAATTGCTCTGCCATTGTCGGACTTTCGTCGAACCAAAATATATATCTTCTGAAGATGGAAGATAATTCCTTTCATATATCGATATATATGTAAGGGTTTTCCAACAATATTTTCATGAAAAGGAGCTTACAACGGCCTAAGTGTATTTTCGGATCTGCTGTAATAGACATCCTTCCTTCAAACTAATTTTAAGCAAAATTTAAGAATTAATATGAATCATAGTACATAAATATAATTTGCATTTGTTTTATGACAAGAATTTCAAAATTTCACTTTCACATTAAAAACGATGAATTATACTTTAAATGGCTTTTTAATTGTCGTCAACTGTTTATTAGTCTTTAAGCTGTTGGTGATGTTATACTATCCAGTGGTAGAGGTGGTCCGTCGCTTATATAAATATTTTGGTCGGTTACTTTAATTAATTATTATTCTTAACACATTACAGGTGTGTTCTAGTATAAAATATTATTCGTTATTTTGTTTCTTTATATTTTTAATTTCATTTCAGTATTCAATTTTGTTTTTATATTTCAAGAATATATTTATTTGGTTATATCATTCTAGTCTTGTTTTAAAACTAATTTTTGCAAAAAATTTTTTATCTTCGACTTGATTGTTTTGTTTGAATTTTTTAATTCTAAACACATACGCCTTACGGCATACCAGAAAATTTATTTAGTTTTTTTCTTGTGTTTTTTTTTTTTTTTTGGCAAAAGTTTTTCTTTGTATATTTGAGGAATTTATATTTGTTGGTTTTGTAAGAATGTTCATGTATGTGTGTTTTTGTTAAAATAGTTTCGTTTGAAAACAATTAAGAAATACTTTATATTTTATAGTACAAACTAATACTACTACTATAGTTAAGTTGTTTGTCTTCATGTTATATTAATTTTCATTGTAAAAACCTTTTTCGTGTAAAAATTCTTTTCTTACACTCTTTACCCTTAGGGTGGTTAAACGATTTAACCTTGAATTGTTGAATGGCTTTATCATTTTACGAATTTAATGGAATGAAACTTAAGAATGCACTTTACTGATTTATTACATGACTATAAATGATTCATTATATTTTTAGGAAATAATAGAAACATTTTTTTTGTATTATCTACCATTTAGTGCTGTTATGGATGTCTTAGAGGAAGTTATTAGATATATTTAATAATAGAGACAAATTTGAAACTTTGTACTTAAATTTGTATTTTGTTTTATCGAATTGGAACCATTCGTCAATCCTGTTTTTAAGGAACCTTTTATATATGAAAAATATTTTTTTCATTTTCATACAAAATGGTATTTGATTCTAATTTTGAATTATCTATTTAATGCTTTTGATTCAAAACTTTTTATGGGTTAACCTACATGGTTCAATTAAGGTCAGAATTGCTTATAGGTATTTTTCATCCATGGACAATTTCATAGAGTGGTCTAAAGAGTGCCCCCAGAGAGTAGTCAATAGATTGGTCAAGATTTGAAGGCGTAAGCTCAAAATATAGACCAGTTTATAATCAATCATTTATAAACAAATATATTAAGATAAAATTCTACAAAAATGATTTGTAAAAAGTTCAGCCCCTAAATGACTCAAGCACTAATAAAACCCCTCATTATTAAAATCAATCTAATGCTGCTACATGCCCATATTAATATCGATGATATTCGCAGTAATAAATTCCGAAAGTTACCAAATAATCCTTACATTTTTAAAAGCGGTTTATAACATTAGACACACCCACGAGTCACACCTTTCCTTGGTATACGACTGTTTGATACTAAAGAAATGTTCGTATTGTGTCTGCTTAATTCATTTAATGATGTCACACAGTCCATTACTACACCCGACCTAACTTTGTACGACAATAAGGCATCCACTACCGCAATTCAGTAACTTTTGGTATGTGGTATCCTGAATTATATTTCACCGATTTTTTTTCGTTAAACATTATGAAAAGTATCGGCAATGTAACGACAAATTAAAAGTTCACGTTAATAATTTTATATTTTAAAAATATTTCAATACAAAACTTTTGACATTCTCATATTTTTCCGATCTTTGTCGGTTAAAAGTTACAGAATTGAAAATTTGTTAATGCAACCGATATTTATCGTTACTTTACGATATCGGTAGTTAAAATTAAAAAATTACAGAATTGCGGTACAGGTCCGAGTTCACTGATTCCTTTAGGTATTATAACTCCAAAGTATCGCTTGAAAACCTAAGTTCTTGAAATCAGATCGTTAGATAGGTCGCTCATGTGCCCTTTCATTTCACCAATTTTTAAACTGGCAATTTCTTGTAGTCAAATTGCGGAATTTAAAGCTTCATCTTTAATAAAAATTTGCAAAATAGTGCTAGGGAAACATGAAGGACCTGTTCTCATTTTTATACCCACCATCAAAAAAGATGGCGGTGTATATTGATCTTGTCATTCCATTTGTAACACATCGAAATATTGGTCATAGACCCACAAAAGTATATATATTCTGGGTCCTTATTAAATTCTAAGACGATGTAGCCATATCCGTCCGTCTGTCCAACTGTCTGTCTGTCGGATAGCCCCCATACAAGTGGATCCCCGAAAAACATTTTTAACGGGCTGTTTTAAAAGTTCGGGTATAACGATGAAATTCGACATAAATAAGTTTCATATGAGCCAAAATCTTCCTATCAAATTTTATAAGGATCGTTCCATAATTGACCCTACCCCCCATATAAGGTCCCCTTCAGAAAATGACTGTAATGCCCATTAATGGCTTAATAATAAGAGTAGAGCGATAAAATTCGACACACATATGTTTAATTTGAGCCAAAATCTTTCTACAAAAATTTATATGGATCGGTCCATATTTGACCCAACCCCCCATATAAGGTCCTTTCAGAAAATCACTATAATGCCCATAACTGGCTTAATAATACGAATAGAGTTATGAAATTCTAAACACATAAGTTTGAAGCTAGGCAAAATCTCTACCAAATTTTATATGGATCGGTTCATAATTGACTCTACCCCCCATATAAAGTCCCCTTCAGAAAATGACTGTAATATACCCTAGCCCCCATATAAGGTCACCTTCAGAAAATGACTATAATGCCCATTACTGGCTTAATAATAAGAGTAGAGCGAAGAAATTCGACACTCATAAGATTCATGGTTGCCAAAATCTCTCTATTAAATTTTATATGGATCGGTCCATAATTGACCCAACCTCCCATATAATTCGACACACATAAGTTTCATGCTAGCCAAAATCTCTCCACCAAATTTTATATGGATCGGTCTATAATTGACCCTACCCCCATATAAGGCCCCTTTCAGAAAACTACTTTATCGTCCATTGCTGGCTTAAAAATACGATTATAGCGGTGAAATTTCACATAATTTCCCATTACTGACTTAATAATAGGAGTAGGAGACACACATAAGATTAATGCCAGCCAAAATCTCTCTACCAAATTTTATATGGATCGGTTCATAATTGACCCTACCCTATTAATAGGCCGCATTACTGCCCTATTAATACGAATATAATTCGACACACATAACTTTCATGGTAGCCAAAATCTCTCCACCAAATTTTATATGGATCGATCCATAATTAACTTAATCCCCCATATAAGGTCCCCTTCAGAAAATTACTTTAACGCTCATTACTGACTTACAAATCCGAATATAGCGATGAAATTCGACTGAAGTAAGTTCCTTGCAAGCAAAAATCTCCTACCCAAACTGTTTGTAGATCGGTCCATAATTGACCCTAGGATTGGTCCATAACTGACCCCACCCACTTTAGAAAATATTTGCTTACAAATAAAATGAAATTTTATATAAGAAAAGTTTATACTTAGAAACAAAATCATTTAGAATCTAATGACGATTGATTTAAAACTGACCCTGCTGCCGTCAGAAAATTACTCTTACGCTCATTACTGCATTAAAAATATGAGTAGAGCGATGAAATTAGAAACGAATAAGTATTATACGAACCGAAATCTTTTTATCAAATTTTACGACAATCGGTCCATTAATGACCTAACTGCCCATAAATGTACATATGTTCGCAGTTTCAAAATTTAACAAAAATATTTTGTTTTTAAAAATAAATATTTTGTTAATTCAAAAGAGCTCGGTCAATAATTGACTTAAGGTATATTCCAAATATTACCCTGATGTTTATAGGGGAGCATTCCTTTTACGACATACGGTTTGATGGTGGGTATATGAGATTCGGCACAGCCGAATATAACACTCTTACTTGTTAAGTTCAAGTCAAGTTCTAGTTCAGTTCCAGTTCAGTTTTAGTTCAGTTCTAGTTTAGTACTTGTTCAGTTCTAGTTCACTTCGAGTTCAGATCTAGTTCAGTTTAGTTCTGTTAGTTTTTGTTCAGTTTTAGTTCAGTTCTAGTTTAGTACTTGTTCAGTTCTAGTTCAGTTCTAGTTCAGTTCTAGTTCAGTTCTAGTTCAGTTCTAGTTCAGTTCTAGTTCAGTTCTAGTTAGTTCTAGTTCAGTTCTAGTTCAGTTCTAGTTCAGTTCTAGTTCAGTTCTAGTTCAGTTCTAGTTCAGTTCTAGTTCAGTTCTAGTTCAGTTCTAGTTCAGTTCTAGTTCAGTTCTAGTTCAGTTCTAGTTCAGTTCTAGTTCAGTTCTAGTTCAGTTCTAGTTCAGTTCTAGTTCAGTTCTAGTTCAGTTCTAGTTCAGTTCTAGTTCAGTTCTAGTTCAGTTCTAGTTCAGTTCTAGTTCAGTTCTAGTTCAGTTCTAGTTCAGTTCTAGTTCAGTTCTAGTTCAGTTCTAGTTCAGTTCTAGTTCAGTTCTAGTTCAGTTCTAGTTCAGTTCTAGTTCAGTTCTAGTTCAGTAGTTCAGTTCTAGTTCAGTTCTAGTTTCAGTTCTAGTTCAGTTCTAGTTCAGTTCTAGTTCAGTTCTAGTTCAGTTCTAGTTCAGTTCTAGTTCATGTTCTAGTTCAGTTCTAGTTCAGTTCTAGTTCAGTTCTAGTTCAAGTTCTAGTCAGTTCTAGTTCAGTTCTAGTTCAGTTCTAGTTCAGTTCTAGTTCAGTTCTAGTTCAGTTCTTAGTTCAGTTCTGTTCAGTTCTAGTTCAGTTCTAGTTCAGTTCTAGTTCAGTTCTTGTTCAGTTCTAGTTCAGTTCTAGTTCAGTTCTAGTTCAGTTTTAGTTCAGTTCTAATTTCAGTTCTAGTTCAGTTCGTTCTAGTTCAGTTCTAGTCAGTTCTAGTCAGTTCTAGTTCAGTTCTAGTTCAGTTCTAGTTCAGTTCTAGTTCAGTTCTAGTTCAGTTCTAGTTCAGTTCTAGTTCAGTTCTAGTTCAGGTTCTAGTTCAGTTCTAGTTCAGTTCTAGTTCCGTTCTAGTTCAGTTCTAGTTCAGTTCTGTTCAGTTCTAGTTCAGTTCTAGTTCAGTTCTAGTTCAGTTCTAGTTCAGTTCTAGTTCAGTTCTAGTTCAGTTCTAGTTCAGTTCTAGTTTCAGTTCTATTTCAGTTCTAGTTCAGTTCTAGTCAGTTCTAGTTCAGTTCTAGTTCAGTTCTAGTTCAGTTCTAGTTCAGTTCTAGTTCAGTTCTAGTTCAGAGTTCTAGTTCAGTTCTAGTTCAGTTCTAGTTCAGTTCTAGTTCAGTTTCTAGTTCAGTTCTAGTTCAGTTCTAGTTCAGTTCTAGTTCAGTTCTAGTTCAGTTCTAGTTCAGTTCTAGTTCAGTTCTAGTTCAGTTCTAGTTCAGTTCTAGTTCAGTTCTAGTTCAGTTCTAGTTCAGTTCTAGTTCAGTTCTAGTTTCAGTTCTAGTTCAGTTCTAGTTCAGTTCTAGTTCAGTTCTAGTTCAGTTCTAGTTCAGTTTCTAGTTCAGTTATAGTTCAGTTATAGTTCAGTTCTAGTTCAGTTCTAGTTCAGTTCTAGTTCAGTTCTAGTCAGTTTCTAGTTAAGTTCAGTTTAGTTCAGTTCTAGTTCAGTTCTAGTTCAGTTCTAGTTCAGTTCTAGTTCAGTTCTAGTTCAGTTCTATTTCAGTTCTATTTAGTTCTACTTTCAGTTCTAGTTCAGTTCTAGTTCAGTTCTCTGTTCAGTTCTTGTTCAGTTCTTGTTCAGTTCTAGTTTCAGTTCTAGTTCAGTTCTAGTTCAGTTATAGTTCAGTTCTAGTTCAGTTTCTAGTTCAGTTCTAGTTCAGTTCTAGTTCAGTTATAGTTCAGTTCTAGTTCAGTTTAGTTCAGTTCTAGTTCAGTTCTAGTTCAGTTCTAGTTCAGTTCTAGTCAGTT